>NC_134489.1:13289396-13349396 GCF_040206685.1 Ascaphus truei
ACACAATAATATTCTACATATTTCTGTTCTGTACCTGTAGCTAGTAATAATTTCTGATTAACATGTGTTACACATGTGTACTACCCTGTTGTTCCCCATCTTCGCCCACCATCAATTGCTTCCACTGCAGCAATGCATTTTGGGAATTCACATGTAAATGAGCACGCAATGGCACGTGCTATATTAGTTACTGCTTTTAGTAGGACTACAACATATATGTCTATTTTGAGATATATATGTATACAGAATCAGACATATACATATATAGATGCAGGTATGCGTATATTGTGAAGACAGTATAAAAAGAAGTGTAACTATGCAAAATAACTGTAAGCAACGACACGCCTAGTACAGTAATATTTCTCACCTGGTAGAAATTGTGAGGGGTAAATTCCTATATCACGGTCACCAGGTAAGCCTTCCACGACGACGGGAAGTAATTTTGCCCGAAGCAGCTCCTCCAATGGACTTAATATGAGACGTTGTGGTGTGGGCCCACCTCCAGTGCCAGTAGCATGCACGCGTTGGTGTTGTATTTTCTTTTTCAATTTGGACCTAATATCATCAAATCTCTTGTGACAATTCCGCTTGTCCCTCACATGATTCCCACACGCATTGACACCAATGACTATTGTGTCCCACATTTCTTTTCTGCTTGCTGAACTTGTCCGCCCTTGAAAAACATATCAAATATATGAGGTAAATGAATAATAATATAAGCACCAGTTTCCTACACTGCTAGCTGTTCCAAGAGATAGCAAACATGCTGTTTTATGTGTAATATGTGAAGCACATGAGCATTCACTACTAAACCTATACATGTAAGCAAGGTTGCATTCATATTGTATGCAGTTATGGCAAATTGACCGCCTGTGTTTAGTTGTCCTTGTAAGGCATGCTAAAAAGCTGTGTTTCCAGACTAATTAACATAGAAAGATATTGTGAAGCCATATTTGCATATGAACAAAACTCAGATGACCTAGGATCACATGTATTTGAATAATAAATGTAAATGTACACTTACCTAGTAAATGTCCATATATACTGTCATAGTGCTCCAGAATGCCAGTGACAAGAGCTGTATTTTCCTGGTCATTGAAGCGAGGATTACGTGGCTTCTCCACACGTTTCTTCCGAGCAGGTTTAGGGTCAGAGCTTGGCTGGTGCTGACTGGACTCTCCTTCTTCCAATGGAAGAGCCTCCAAAAGCTGGCCACCAGCAAGCACGCCACCACCATCCACCCCATCAGCAACTGCGCCACCAGCAGCACTCCCAGCACCAGCACTCCCACTCCTAGCACCAGCACTCACACTCCTAGCACCAGCACTCACACTCCTAGCACCAGCACTCACACTCCTAGCACCAGCACTCCCAGCACCAGCACTCCCACTCCCAGCAACAGCACTCCCACTCCCAGCAACAGCACTCCCACTCCCAGCAACAGCACTCCCACTCCCAGCAACAGCACTCCCACTCCCAGCAACAGCACTCCCACTCCCAGCAACACCACTCGCAGCACCAGCACTCCCACTCCCTGCAACACCACTCTCACTCTCAGCAACATCACTCCCCTGAACAGTACGTTCACTCCGACGCGTACTCGCACGAGTAGCACTCCCACTCCCACCAGCATCACTCTTCCCACGCTTTGCGGGCATACTTCCAGCACTCACAAAAAACAGACAATAAATGTACAGCCAATCACACGAAACACTTCCACATATAAAACAAGACAAAGATGTAAACAAAACAACAATGGACAAAGCTCACCCAATACACAACAAGTCTCTCAGTCAATATGCAAATCTTCAATCGTCCAGCTCTGTGCGTCTCTCTCTCTCTCACTCCCAACAACACAGAGAATGATTAGCAGTACACGTTGCCTTTAAATATGGCGCGCAATCCAAAACATGCTTGTATCGCCTGATTCAGCAAGATTTGTGATTGGGCAACCTATCAGCACCGCGCCACGCACGCCGATACACCTGTGTGTGATCGGCTAATCATCGTGAGAGTGGGCGGATTTGTTTTCGGGTTGATTTTGAATGTATTCGGCACTTACTGCATACGGAGAGGAAAAAACGCCAATAACATGACTAATCGGTAAGCTTGCCGATTTCACATAATCGTCGCTTACTGCATGAGGCCCTATGTCCTTTTAATTACAACATAGGTATATTTCCCCCTTTTGTGTATATATACCATTATATAGCATGCGTTATTTAGCATGTTTTATTGTGTTTTTTTAATTAGAATTTCTATAAATTTATGGTACTCCATTTCGTGCTTTTTCTATTGAGCAAGGTGATTAGAGGGAAGGACAAACGTGTCTCCAATATGTTGCACCAACCTTTTTCATGCACTAATATTCCTCTCTTTGGTTTTAGAATCACCTATCGCGTCATTTATTGCTTATGTCTATTTGTGTTCACAATTTTGTTTGTTAATAAAGTTTATTTTTTTTTTGTTATGTTGCTAATGACAACAAATAATACGTGCAATCTGGGTATTTTTGACTCCTCCCCGCCATCCTCTCATTGGAGGAAAAATCAATTGAGTGGACCAATGGGGTCATGGCGTGGGGTATTTAAAACTCTAATAATTCCACTTATAAATTTATTCCCTGATGAAGAAACCTACGGGTTTCGAAACGCGTTGGAAGAGCCTAGAGCAGTATTACTACTAACTTTACTGCCATACTACGACGAGCATACCCAGTGTTAACCGGCGCCAGTATCGGCGAGAAACCCCGCGGTGACGTCACCAATCCGGAAGTGTTCCAACGGAGGGGAGTGAGAGAGGTTTTCTGCTGGTGTGGAGCTCGGTCTAAAGCAGCGATCGAGGACAGAGCTGCAAACGTGTTTATCTACTCTTGGGAGTAAGGACTTTCAAAAACTTCCCACTTACCTGCACAGGAACCGGTGTGAGAGGAACCAGCCTCCATCCGTATGAGAGGACATCTGATCCGGCTTCCACGTGGTGCTGGGTAACATTATCCCAAAATTGCCTGATTATAATTATCTTGATGTACGCTTAATACTCACCTTTATCATTCTTTATGTCAATATAATTTTTAATGCACTATGAGCGTCGTGCGCTGTGTTTTTTGTGTTTTTTTCTGTTAGCTCTAGGGGGTTCCTGAGCCCTCCTTTACACCGCAGCTGCAGATGCTAATAATTATTAAGGTCACGTATTTATTTTTATTTTCACTACATCACCGTTAACAATAGTTGCACACTTTTCTCCTAACTCATTCACACCTCATGAGCCCCCAGAGCCGCCAAGTGGGGGGGAGAAAGGGCACTGGCATCCCGGTACACATGGGTCAGGGGGGCCCGGCACCAGTTAATAATAATAATAAATAAAAAAACCCTCACTGCACCCGGCACCGGGCTCCCTGTTTGCAGCGCCGGAAGTACGTTAAGCTTCCGGCGCGCCGGCATGAGAGGGAGGCCCGGCGCACGCGGGAGCAGCAGCGTGAGACAGGTGGAGTGGGGCCGGCGGCAATTGCTGTGGCAATCTGCCAGGCCCCTCGCAGCACTTCCACCTCCCCTCCTGCAGCCACTGGGCCATCACGGGACCCCCCCTCCCCACCGCAGCATCGGGCAAAACCGCCACCCCCTCATTGCCACCGGGCCGTCCTGCCAATCCCCGCCCCCGCATCAGCCCCACAACCGCCATCTCCCCCCGCAGGACATGGCTGTCCCGCCACCCTTCCACAGCCGCCGGACACGCCCTGCAGCTATGGGACACCCCTGTACAGCCCACCCCCGCAGCATCAGCCCCAGCAGCATCGGCCTCCCCCCCAGCACCGCCGCCACCACCCGCAGGCGCCCCCTCTCTGCAGGTAAGTCTGATTTTTATATATATATGTATTGGGGTTTGGGGTAATTTTTATATGTATTGGGGGTGTTGGGGTAATTTTTATATGTATTGGGGGTGTTGGGGTAATTTTTATATGTATTGGGGGGGTTGGGGAAATTTTTATATGTATTGGGGGTGTTGGGGAAATTTTTATATATATATTATTATATTATATACACACATACATTCCCAGTAAGATCTATCTATCTTACTGGGAATGTGTGTGTATGTATATATATATATATATATATATATATATATATATATAGTGGTTGACAAATCACCAAAAAATCTACTCGCCACACAAAAAAATCTACTCGCCACCTAGTACCAAACGTGTGCTGCTTGGGCCAATATTTACTCGCCCGGGGGTTAAATCCACTCGCCCCGGGGCGAGCAAATGTATAGGTTTGTCGAACACTGTATATATATATATATATATTGTGACAGAAACCAGGGGATGGTAATAAATTCCATATATAGGGCTCCCAGGATACTGAACAGTTTCTATCCTGTCTGGCCTGGGAGTGCAGCCTTATAATACATGCACTCCATCCCACAGTTTTGGGCAAGCGCTGGAACTGAGGGATTTCTGTCACCTGTCATGCTAATTAGAAATCAGGTATGTAAGACTGATTTCCTGTTTGCTCTTGTCTCTTCTCCAGAGCCTGGAAGGCTGCTGAACACAGTGGGGAGCAGCCCCTTCCCCACACAGGTTCAATTGTTTTGTTCATTTGGCTAACTCTGCAAAAGTACCTTGTTTTGTTGTTGGAAAGTGGAAAAGCCACTTCCACCCTGAGTTAGGGAAATCTAAGTTAAGTTATCGCTCAGGTGAGCAGCTTTTGTTTTGATGTGTTTTGTTGTATGCACTGTGGCAGTCTCAGTGCCTGGGACTGAATAAACCAGGCACAGCCTGTTTAAAGGAACAGTACGTGACGCCTCCTCATTTAACCTACCCCAAAAGACCGTGTTCTAACCGTCCCGGACAAGCAGCGGAGCCCCGGAGTAAGCCGTTTGTCACATATGGTGGAGAATGCGGGCAGAACACTAAAAGGTCTGGGGGTTAAAGAACTTTAAAAAAAAAAAAAAAAAGTTTTTTTCTCTCTCTCCAAACAAGATGGAAGACGTGGTGAGTGCGCTGGTACGCAATGTCGCTGTCCAGAGAGACGCGAATGAAGCCCTGCAACAGGCGAATGCAAACCAGCAAGAGACAAACCGCTTGCTGAGAGAGGAGCAACAGCGGTTCGCTCAGGGCTTACAGCAGGAACTCGAGATCCTGAGGGGGACTATCAGTAACCTTCCACTGGCAGCGGCAGCCCCAGTTCCGAAAATGACCAGGGCAAGCCACTACCTTCAGAAGATGGGACCCTCGGATGATGTGGAAGCCTATCTTCTCACGTTTGAACGCACGGCACAGAGAGAGGGATGGCCAGAAGCTGAGTGGGCTGGTCTAATCGCACCCTTCCTAAGCGGCGAACCCCAGAAGGCTTACTTTGATCTAGAGCCAGCCGAAGCTAACGTCTATGCAAAATTGAAGTTCGAGATCCTCGCCCGCCTCGGCGTAACCACGGCTGTTCGCGCCCAAAGGTTTCACGCATGGTCCTTCACGATGGATAAAGCCACCCGAAGCCAGATGTATGACCTCATCCACCTCGCCCGGAAGTGGCTACAACCCGAGATCAACTCAGCAAGCCACATCGTGGAACGGTTGGTCATGGACCAGTTCTTGAGGAAACTTCCCTCTGCCTTACGCCATTGGGTCAGTCGGAGTGACCCCCACAATGCGGATGAGCTTGTGGCCCTCGTAGAAAGGTACAATGCAGCAGGAGAGCACCCGCAACCCCCAGTCGTGGAGCAACCCCACTACCCGAGGTTCCAGGACTCTTCCAGAGACGGTAAAAGGGTACCGGGGTTAAGGGGAGCTGAAGAGCGGCGACCACCTTCACGCAGCACCAGCAACAGTGGTTCGCACACTAAGGGCAATAGCCAACATGGGGAGCCGGGAAAAGGCTCTAAGTGGGACACAGACTATGTACCTAAATGTGTAAATTGTCATGAGAAGGGCCACACAGCAAAAATCTGCCCACTAAATGATGAGCCCATGCAATGCAACAGCGTGGAACCTTATTCGCTGTTGTCCCAATGTATGCGCCCTAGCCCAGAGGACCCCTTAAATAACCATCTGTGGGCATTTGTAAAGGTTAATGGTAGGAGGGTTCGGGCACTTCTGGACTCTGGGAGCATGGTCACACTAGTGTCCGAATACCTCTTGCCCATTAAGAAGAAACAGGGAAACAGTTCACAAAGAATGGCAATTTGTTGTATACATGGGGATAATCATGAATATTCCACTGTTGATGTTTTTTTTGAAACAGAGTTTGGTTCTTTAGATTTCAAGGTGGGTGTTGTACCCAAACTGGCACATGATGTGTTAATAGGGACCGACTTTCCCCATTTTCTAAAAATGTGGTCCCCCGCTCAGAATAGCGCCCAGAGTTCAATAGCGGACCATAACGAAGTATTAGAAGAAATAAATCCTTTCCCGTTTTCAGAAATGGAGGTTGACGAGGGCCCAAATAAGAAGGGGGAAAAGGAGGAGTGCTGTAAAATTCCCTTCCCCATCACTACTTTGGTAGGGAATACCCCAAATCAGGATGTTGATCAGACACTTACCACCCCAGAACCGGATAAGACCCTCGCTGACCTAGAGGTCAGTCCTGGAAGTTTTAAGAAGGCCCAGTGGGAGGACCCCACATTAGAGGTAGCAAGGGGAAATATACGGGACCTGAATAGTACTCTTGGCCAACCAGATAGGTCGCTTGCTTACCCCTACTTCGAGGTAGAGAACGACCTAGTATATCGGGTTGATAAAAGAAAATCAGTTACAACTAAACAATTGTTGGTACCACGGACATTCCGTAATGTAGTGTTACACCTCGCACATAGTCATCCATTGGGGGGACACCTAGGGGTGGAAAAGACAAAAGAAAAGGTTCTCCGAAGCTTCTATTGGCCTGGGGTTCTGGCAGAAATTACGAATTATTGTTCCTCATGCCCAGCATGTCAGATCACCGCCCCGTTCAAGGCGTACCGCAGCCCATTGGTACCCCTTCCCATAATAGAGGTACCATTTGACCGGATTGCTATGGATCTAGTAGGACCCCTAATAAAGTCTGCTAGGGGACATCAGCATATATTGGTAATATTAGATTATGCCACCCGATATCCGGAGGCAGTTCCCCTACGTAGCACCTCGGCCAAAAACATAGCAAAAGAGTTAGTAGTTCTGTTTTCCCGGGTTGGAATTCCTAAAGAGATTCTATCTGACCAGGGAACACCGTTTATGTCCCAAGTAACAAAAGAGTTATGTAAACTCCTAAAAATCAAGCATCTCAGAACCTCAGTCTATCATCCACAAACAGATGGTTTAGTGGAAAGGTTCAATAAAACCTTAAAGAGCATGTTACGGCGGGCGGTCGATAAAGATGGGAAAAACTGGGATTGTTTGTTACCGTACCTGTTATTTGCCATTAGGGAAGTTCCCCAATCATCCACAGGCTTCTCCCCGTTTGAACTATTGTATGGCCGACACCCAAGGGGCTTACTGGATATAGCCAAAGAGACTTGGGAACACGAGGTTACCCCTTACAGAAGTGTAATAGAGCATGTTGCCCAGATGCAGGACCGCATTGCTGCAGTCCTACCCATAGTGAGGGAACACATGGAGAAAGCTCAAGAAGCACAGAGGAATACGTATAATAAGGGTGCTAGGGTCAGAATTTTTTTTCCAGGTGATAGGGTACTAGTTCTGGTTCCCACCGTGGAAAGTAAATTCCTTGCTAAATGGCATGGGCCATATGAGGTCTTGGAAAGAGTAGGAGAAGTAAATTATAAGGTAAGACAGCCAGGTAGGAGGAAACCTGAGCAAATTTACCATATAAACCTACTCAAGCCCTGGAAAGATAGAGAAGTCTTGTCAACCCTAGTAACCCCAGGTCCGTCAGAGAGTCAAGAAACTGACCCAGAGGTTAGCATAGCTGAAACCCTGTCTGTTCATCAGAAACAAGAGGTTCAGAATTTAGTGAGCAGAAACAAAGAAATCTTCTCTACACAGCCAGGTAGAACTAGCGTAATTGAACATGACCTAGTCTCTGAACCGGGGGTCCGAGTTAACCTTAAACCGTACCGAATCCCAGAGGCCAAAAGAGAGGCTATAAGTTTAGAGGTTAAAAAAATGCTAAAACTAGGCGTAATTGAGGAATCCCAAAGTGGGTGGAACAGCCCTATAGTCTTAGTCCCAAAGCCAGATGGTACAACAAGGTTTTGTAATGACTACCGGAAACTAAACGCGGTGTCAAAATTTGATACTTACCCTATGCCCAGGGTAGATGAACTTGTAGAGAGACTGGGCAAAGCCCGATATCTCACAACCCTAGACCTAACAAAAGGGTACTGGCAGGTTCCCCTCACAGAAAGGGCAAAAGAAAAGACAGCCTTCTCAACCCCAGACGGCCTCTTTCAGTATAGGGTGCTGCCTTTTGGCTTACATGGAGCTCCCGCCACATTCCAAAGAATGATGGATAAAATTTTAAAACCACATGCTCGGTATGCTGCTGCCTACCTGGATGATGTGGTAATCCATAGTGAAGATTGGCAATCCCACCTTCCAAAGGTCCAAGCTGTGCTCGACGCAGTTCGGTCTGCTGGACTAACTGCTAACCCCGCTAAATGCACCATTGGTCTGGAGGAGGCCAAGTATCTGGGGTATTCTATTGGCAGAGGTTTACTCAAACCCCAAACACTCAAAGTGGAGGCGATACAAGGTTGGCCAAGGCCAGTTACAAAAAAACAAGTAAGGACCTTTTTGGGGTTAATTGGGTACTATAGAAGGTTTATTCCCAATTTTGCGACTAAGGCAACCCCACTAACCGACCTCACAAAAGCAAGAGGACCACTTATGGTAAAGTGGTCCCCCGAAACCGAACAGGCCTTTAGAAGCCTGAAAGAAGCTCTCTGTGCCCAACCAGTGTTGGTCACACCTGACTTCTCCAAAGAGTTCGTAGTCCAAACCGACGCATCTGAGGTAGGGCTGGGGGCGGTACTCTCCCAGGAGTCTCAAGGTGAGGAACACCCCATCCTTTATTTAAGTAGGAAACTAAATCCCCAGGAGAAAAATTACTCCATAGTAGTAGAAAGAGTGTCTCGCAATAAAGTGGGCTGTAGAGACGCTCAAATACTACCTGTTGGGGAGAAAATTCCGGTTGGTCACAGATCATGCACCCCTTACCTGGATGTGTCAAAACAGGGAAAAGAATGCTAGAGTGACCAGGTGGTTCCTAAGCCTACAACCCTTTAAATTTTCTGTGGAACACAGGTCAGGGCACAAACATGGCAATGCTGACGGGTTGTCAAGGATGCACTCCCTAATATCCATGGTCGCTCATCCCTCAGGGTCTGAGCTGGGGGGGAGGATATGTGACAGAAACCAGGGGATGGTAATAAATTCCATATATAGGGCTCCCAGGATACTGAACAGTTTCTATCCTGTCTGGCCTGGGAGTGCAGCCTTATAATACATGCACTCCATCCCACAGTTTTGGGCAAGCGCTGGAACTGAGGGATTTCTGTCACCTGTCATGCTAATTAGAAATCAGGTATGTAAGACTGATTTCCTGTTTGCTCTTGTCTCTTCTCCAGAGCCTGGAAGGCTGCTGAACACAGTGGGGAGAAGCCCCTTCCCCACACAGGTTCAATTGTTCTGTTCATTTGGCTAACTCTGCAAAAGTACCTTGTTTTGTTGTTGGAAAGTGGAAAAGCCACTTCCACCCTGAGTTAGGGAAATCTAAGTTAAGTTATCGCTCAGGTGAGCAGCTTTTGTTTTGATGTGTTTTGTTGTATGCACTGTGGCAGTCTCAGTGCCTGGGACTGAATAAACCAGGCACAGCCTGTTTAAAGGAACAGTACGTGACGCCTCCTCATTTAACCTACCCCAAAAGACCGTGTTCTAACCGTCCCGGACAAGCAGCGGAGCCCCGGAGTAAGCCGTTTGTCACAATATATACAGTATATGTATGTATGTATTGGGTAGGTAGAGTTTTTGTATGCATTTGTGGGGGGGGGGAGGTTGTATATATTTGGGGGTGGGAAGTTTTTTGGTATATATCTTGTGGGGGGAATTGTGCGTAGGGGGTGGCGTGGGGTAATTGATGGAGAGAGAGGACAGAGGGGGTAAGTGTCACGCCTGTATGCCCGCAGACATGGCAATACCCCAATACTGAGGTGGGAACGGTATTACACCACACACCCACAGCAGTGGGAGCAAGCCCGGAGTGTGGTATAGCGTTGCTGGGCCTGTTGGTAAAGTGGTTAATATACTTACAACGTCTTGTAGGGTTAAGCGTAAGAATGGTTGTGTCCGTGTGCCAATGTCCATGGGTCCAGAGAGTAGAATAGTCGAAGTGCAAAGCCAGGTCCAAGGATTCCAGAGGTCAGCAGAGTAAAGTTCGTAGCAAGGTTCAAGGGGTACAGAGAGCAGAGTAGTCCAGGACAAGCAGGGGTCAAAACCAGGGAAATCCAAAGTAATACAGGAGCAGGATACAGCAGAGACACAGAGGGAGCACAGCATAGGTCAGCACACACAGGAAAACAGGAACTATGCAGAGCGATGATAGAGAGGACAGACAGGGATTATAAAGGGAGACACACCAAAAGAAGAGAGGGGAGGAGCAGAGAGAGAAGTGGGAGACAACAGGGATAGGTCAGGGAGAGAAGAGGAGGAGACAGAAGGGGCAGACAGGGAGATGGCCTGTAAGGACTGGGAGGAGGAGTCAGGAGTGACAGGCCCAAGAAGAGGAGCGTGTGCGAGAGTGCGCACTCACAGGCTGCGACAGGGAGATGGCCCGCAGGGACCGGGAGGTGGAATCAGGAGAGTGACAGACCCCAGAAGAGGAGCGTGTGCACGCGCCCTCTGTAAGCTGAGGGAGCGCGCACACAGGCTGCGTCACCAGATGCGTGGAGCGCCGTGCCATGGGCACCCCGGTGGAGGGAGGCAGAAGACCGGACGGGGCCGCCAGGGAAGGTGACGTACTGGCTGCGGGCATAGCGAGTGTCTGGGAGCAGAGAGCGTTGCCGCAGGGGCTCGGGGACCGTGCGGGTGCGGGAGACTTGCGGTGCATGCACTGAGGCAGTGGGGTAGTGAGAGAGGTAGACGGAGCGGGACAGGAGTGGGAAAGGGCAGAGGGATTGGAAGAAGATGGGACAGAGGGAGAGAAAGAAGGGGAAGGAATCCCCTGAATCGTCACAGTATCCCCCCCTTGAGGATCGATCTCCGAGCGATCCAACCAAGGCTTGAGCGGAAACTTTTGGTGGAATCGAAGGAGTAGTCTTGGGGCATGGATGTGACGTGCTGGTACCCACGAACGTTCTTCTGGACCATAGCCCTTCCAGTGGACCAGGAACTGGAGTTGCGGGGCATGCACTGAGGCAGTGGGGTAGTGAGAGAGGTAGACGGAGCGGGACAGGAGTGGGAAAGGGCAGAGGGATTGGAAGGAGATGGGACAGAGGGAGAGAAAGAAGGGGAAGGAATCCCCTGAATCGTCACAGTATCCCCCCCTTGAGGATCGATCTCCGAGCGATCCAACCAAGGCTTGAGTGGAAACTTTTGGTGGAATCGAAGGAATAGTCTTGGGGCATGGCTGTGACGTGCTGGTACCCACGAACGTTCTTCTGGACCATAGCCCTTCCAGTGGACCAGGAACTGGAGTTTGTTTTTGGACCAGCGGGAATCGATGAGTGATTGGACTTTGTACTCCTGTTGTCCTAGGGTGAAGACTGGATTGTGTTTCCGAGAGGGGACAGGAAAATGAGGACTTTGTACAAAGGGTTTAAGAAGGGAAGCGTGAAACATGGAAGAAATCCTCATGGTGGGAGGCAGGTCAAGATGGTAAGCTACTGGGTTAATCCTCTCTAATATTTTGAATGGGCCCAGAAATCTTGGAGATAGTTTAGGTGATGGTGTTTTAAGCCTGATATTCTTTGAGGATAACCACACCCTGTCACCAGGTTTGAAAGAAGGCCCAGGTTGACGATGACGATCTGCTTTGGTCTTTTGTTTAGCAACCGCAGATTGTAAAGTTTTGAGGATCTTTTTCCAAGATTCTTGTAGATTGGCAACATAAGAGTCGGCCGCAGGAACACCCGAAGGAGAAGGTGAGAGAGGAAGGCTACTGGGGTGGAAACCGAAGTTAATAAAAAAGGGAGACTCTTGAGTAGACTCGTTTTTGAGAGAATTGATAGCAAATTCGGCCCATGGCAAAAGGTCCACCCAGTTGTCCTGTGAGTCAGAAATGAAGCATCTTAAATATTGTTCTAGAGTTTGGTTCATCCTTTCGGTTTGACCGTTGGTTTGAGGATGGTATCCTGAGGAAAACAAGAGAGAGATTCCGAGCCTTTGGGAGAATGCCCGCCAGAATTTAGAGATGAATTGCGATCCACGGTCAGAGACAATAGAAATGGGAACACCATGAAACCTGAAGAGTCTCTCGGCAGCACCGGAAGTCAGCTGGGCTAAGCTTCCGACACGCCAGCGTGAGAGGGAGGCCTGTCACGTGCACAAGCAGCCATTGTGGGACTGACAGGTGCCTGCAGCGGGGCAGGACCGGCAGCAACTGCTGTGACCTGCCGCCAGTCTCTCGCCACCATCAGCCCCCCCACAGTGCCGCCAGCTGCCGGGCCCCCACCACCCACCGGCCCCTCACCACCCACCGGCCCCTCACAGTCCCACCACCCACCATCTCCCACAGTCCCGCCACCCCCCACAGTCCCGCCACCCCCCCACAGTCCCCCGCCACCGCCATTTGTAGATGTATTGTGGGAGTGGGGTATATTTGTAGATGTATTGGGGGGAATGGGGTATATTTGTAGATGTATTGGGGGGAGTGGGGTATATTTATAGATGTATTGGGGGGAGTGGGGTATATTTTTATATGTATTGGAGAGGTGGGGGTTATTTTTATATGTATTTGGGGGTTAAGTAAAAGTTACGCTAAAAAAATATATTTCCGTGGTAGGTGCGCTATGGGTTGGGGGTGGGGGGGCATGATTTTTGTTGGCGGCCCTGATCCCCCACACACACACACAAACACACACACAAAATCACAATCCCCCCCCCCCCACACACACACACACAATCCCCCCCCCTCTCACCCTGCACTCACACACAGACATTCCCCCTCTCCCTGCATCAGAAGCTATCTGATTGGTTACAGCCTGTCACATGATGAGACCGTCTCTGTAAAAATCAAATTCTATTGACTACAGAGATTCACGTTGCTCCATCGCGCCTTCAACATCGCGCTTACTATAAGCGCATGCTACAGATTCAATGCATTTGTTTGAAGTAACGTTGCGTCACTGGCACTACAAGCACAGTGTAATGCCGCACGTATAGTGCCCGCGATGGCGACGTCATCCTTCGCCACTAAGGAAAGTTGTATTTTGCTTTGCGGCGGCGTCGAGGGCTACCAGGCCATTGATTGGTTCAGGGGCTGTCACATGAGGCGACAGCACCTGAAAAATCAAATATTGCCGGCTTAAAAAAATTGCGTCGCCGTCGCCCTTACTATAAGTGCAAGCGGCGACAACAATGCATTGGTTTTTGGGCGCCGTCGCCGGCACTACTGTATAAGCGCGGCCTTATAGTGCCGGCGATGGTGACACGTCGCCGAAAATAAATGCATTGCAGCCGCCGCGTGTGCTTATAGTAAGTGTGCCGGCGACAATGCTACGTCGCAAAAACTGGTAGCCGGCAAAATAAGATTTTTTAAGGGCTGTCGCCTCATATGACAGCTCTTGAACCAATGAAATGGCCGGAAACCCGCGAAGCCACCGCCCGGCGAAATATAACTTTCGCCTGTGGTGACGGGTGACGTCACCCGTCGTGTCACCGGAACTATATGCGCGGCCGCAGGCAGGATAAGGCCGCAGGCAGGAGTCCAGCAAAACATAACCTTGCACAGGCAAGGAAGAGAGGGGGAATGTAGCTTTATAAAGGGAGCAGGCAGGTGCAGGCAATAGATCCAGAATGAGGCTGACTTCCTGCCTCAGTGGCCATGTTGGTAGAGGCAGATGTCCTGCCTCGGCGGCCATGTTGGGGGATCCTTATACAACCAAAGAGGTCACAAAGTCTAGTAGAAGTCTTTACTTCGCTTGCTACAGTATGCTCACTTGCTCGCTCATCCAATCAGGTGAAGCTTTCATCCCAGCCATGCCATAATTAGCGAAATAGGAAAAGGAAACAGCATGTATCAGATAAGGCTAGAATTATACCAACCTGAAGAAAATACAAATATACAGTATCAATATTTCAGAGTGAGCAAATACATGAAATGTTTTCTAGGTGTAATTAATTATTTACAAGCAGCAATCCCGAATGCTCTTTTTTTTTAACCCCTACCTTTTTGTTACAGCTTGGGATCCGTGTTATTTTTATCTCCCGGGAAAGGGTCCCCGAGATACTTTCCCGTGAAGATTCCCATGTCTGTGCCCTTCCAGGGAGAAAGTAAAAGGTTGTTCAAATCTTGCAGGTTCCCCAAGCCAATAGGAAGTTGCCACGTCATCCATTGAGGCTTTCTATTGGATCTCCATTTAAAGGCCCAGAAAGTAATGCTGGTAAGTGTAACATTGTATCCAAGAACGGTGGATCCCCAGAGCTGAAAATAACAAAGTTCAGCTCTAGGGGATCACCGTTTCCCATCCTTTCAAATAAAAAGCAGGGGGTCAATGCAGTATGGCAGGATTGCTGCTTTTAGATAGCCGGTTGCATTTACAGGTGCAGTCCCGCTTAGGTCCAAAGTTAACCAATAGTGACATGTTTAAGGGATTACATCTGGTTGATTTTCACTTTACTGTATATACAAAAATCTGAGTTCTTCATTGTATAAGTATTTTTAAAGCATTTGTTTTGTGTTAGTTTGTATATATATATTGGGCTGAGTCTATGATGGGTTGGATTTCCTCTTGCTGATCCTTTGTATCACCAAATGCTGATTAAGAGTTTGCACAGGCAAAGCCCCACCCCTCTCCCCTCCAGGCTTATCCGTGAGCAAGAGATTGAATTAACACTTGATTGGCAAGCACCCCTTCCCTCCTCTCGACATTCAGAGGCCCAGATAAAAAGAAAAGAGACTAAAACAGGCAAATATGTTCTTTGGGTCTAGGTACAGTTATTGAAGGTAGTAAGTGACATTGTGAAGTGGTTTTCTAAATGTTGGTGGGTTTTTTTGCATACTGAAAGGGATTGCACCATTAAGAGGAACACGTGTTTTGTAAAAGACATTCAGCGGCATAATTAAATAGTGACTTGTTCCTTTGCTTCATCTCTAACAATTTAATTAGGTGTCGCTCTGCATCTGCACACATTTCCACTGTCGGTTTGGGCTGGCAGTGCGCTGGTAAAAACCACATTCAAGGATTGTTTTTAAGAGGCAAGCTGTGCCTACTGTAAGGAATGTACACGCTAATATTGAAAAATGTTGTACGTACAAGGACAGAGGTCACCAGCTGCAAGATAATGTCATCATTATAAGGGCAAACATTAGCACAGAGCTACTTAGAAGCGTGTGCACAAAAACTACTCACACATTACAGGAACCTTTGTAATGGTAGCTAGTGATAACAATGCAATATTCATATGTTATTAGGGAACACACAGCGATGCGTCAAGAATTACAATGGTTTATATTAGTTGCATAGGGCTTAAGCTGGTTCCTTGAAATATTGGGTAATTTGTGCCGTTAAAACTGCTTTTATTTGTAAAGAAGAGACATAGCAGTTGCAGAATCAGTCCCATGTAAGGAGTAGATACTCAAACCGTAGCTCAGTTACATCTGGGCTACTAACGTCACGTTGCCTAAATACATAACTTCCATTCGTTTTCTTCAGTTTAATGGGTAGCCACAAAGCTGATTCTATGAAAAACAAACAGCATCATTTGCAGATGTCTTATGTGGCGTTATCTGGCTGACACGGCGTGAGAGAGCTAACATTGGGATAAGCGCTACCCCGGCGCTACCTGGCCACAAAGCTGGTTCGCGTTTGCCCTATGCTAAGGAAGATGCAGGCATCTTCCCTCCCAAAGAAAATACATACATTAACCCCTTGGTAGCCATAGTTGCCATGAAGACATGCGTTATGCACGCCTTCATGGTTACTAAGGTAGCCAAGGGGTTAATACAAAGACCCCAACTACCCTTCTACCCAGTGCAACTCACAGCGGTACAACCGTTATACAGTAGCATACAAGGGCTTAACCCCCATCCCGTAACTCCCCCACGAGACTAACCTCCTTCTCTGTGGCACCTGCCCCACCTAGACTAATAGCCCTATTAGCCCATTAAAGAACATTAACTTTTAGCCTTAGGCTAAGGCCCCGCTCCCAGAGTCAGCGCGCCCGCACTGCAGACAGGCGGGGCGCTGACATACACAGACCGCGATATGCGGTCTGTAGGGAGCGGGAGGTGGGCGGGAGTGGGAGGCTTGAGCGGGAGGGGGGGGCGTGGCTTGAGCAGAGGGACCCGCTACTCTCCCTCCATGGCTCGGGCTGCTGATTGAAGTTAAGTAAAGCAACACACACACGCATACACACAGACAGGCACAGGCACATACACACAGACAGGCACACACACATGCAGGCACTCATACACACACACACACACACACAGACAGAGGCAGGCACTCACGCACTCAGGCACACACATACACACACACAGACAGGCACGCACACACTCAGACACACACACAGAGGCAGGCACTCAGGCACACACATACACACACACAGACAGGCACGCACGCACTCAGACACACACACAGACAGGCACTCCCGCTGCTTTCACTCCACACTCCTCCCCGCTCCCCGTAGCCTCTCCTCCTCCCGAAGCTTCCCCTCCCCATTGGCTCACAGCCACACCACGTGACGCGTCAACGCTAGGGATCACCATTCTCTTGTATCCCCTAGCGGCTGACGCGCCACAGCGTGTAGGGAGCTGTGCAGCCAGGGGGGACCGGGACCGGCTCCGCAGGATTCCCCTGCTGGTGGGGAACTCGCGTGGGGCCGCCCCCGCGCCGCCGGGCGCAGCGGGACCGAGGCCTTAAGCATTTCTTTGAGTTTTTGTTCTAACAAATACTCCTCTATTGCACCTTCTTGTATACAGTGTCAGACTTTAATGAGTTCTTGCACTCTTTACACATTGTAAACTCGATCAATAAAATACAAATATAGGGTAAATATTCTAGGTTACTATGTAATGATATTGAAAAAGGGGAAGGGTCAGCTGCTTATTCATTTGGTTATTCTGCTTTGGGATTTAATAGCAACTTCAGTGAGGGGTGCTCATTAACACACCAAGCTGACTATCCCAACAGTTAAGCCCTCAAGCCCCGGTGTGTATATATATATATATATATATATATATATGGAAAACACAGAAGTATACCGCATCAACACGGTGTATCACTGTTGCCCAAAAACTGTCTTAATTTATGGTATAATAACACTAGACAGTGGTGCTAAAGGATAGTGGAATTGTGTAGCAACAAGAAAAGCATCCTTATGAAAAAGCACGCGGGCATACCAAGGGAATGATAACAAAGGAATTTATTACTATAGGTTAAAAACAAGGGGAGAAAATTAAAAGAGGAGGGGGAGTCACATCTACCAAACATATATACCTAGAGGTAAAGGTACATGATTGAGGCAAATAAAACACCAAAAATATTCAACAAACAAAGGCAGCTCTGAATCAGGCATGCATATATATCCTTAGCACAAACTGCAGATTTGTGCACATTCATCCCGAGAGATAACTGTTTGTTGTGAAATAACAGCTGCAAAAAATGGAGGCAATAATTGCACAAATATCAAAGATGTAAATACATCGCCATTTAAAGCATAGGTGTCAAAGGCCAAGCAAGGAATGACCAGAGCCTCTTATCAGGGAAAAGGTAGGGGTCCCACTCCACAGACTCCCACTCCAAGGCATTTCGACTAAAACGGTCTTCTTCGGGGAGGGGGAGAAAGACTAGTGTGAAGCTTTCCACCCTGAACACTGGTATACGTGAGGAATGTGTTCCCTTACCTCATGTGCATTGATCACCGACAGCAGTTAGGCTGAATATATCTGGTGACCCCTGAGAAGAAGGCAGAAGGTAGGCGCCCGGTTATCACCGTTCGTGCAGTGGCCACGAATTTGGCGTTTGACTTTGGAGATTCGCCATTGACGGAGACATGGAAGGGAAGGCTGCAGACCAAGCTGGAAACCCGGCGGGAGGTGTTCTCCATAAGTGATATGGACATGGGGTGCAGTCGCAGTGCCCGCTATACCATCCGACTGAATGACACAACGCCGTTCCGTGAACGGTCCCGACGTATAGCACCCCGAGATGTGGAAGATGTGAGGAGTTTGCTAACTGAAATGGAGGAAGCCGGTATTTGTCAAGGATCACGAAGTCCATATGCCTCACCAATCATAGTAGTACGCAAGAAGAATGGGACCGTACGTCTTTGCGTGGATTACATGACATTGAACAATCGTACTGTACCTGATCAATACACTCTTCCACGGATTGAGGACCTACTGAACGCCTTGTTCAGGAGTAAGTGGTTCAGCATGCTGGATTTGAGGTCGGGGTACTACTAGGTACCCATGGACTTGGAAGATCAAGAGAAAACAGCTTTCATCTGCCCGCTAGGTTTCTACCAGTTCAAGTGTATGCCTCAAGGGATATGTGGGGCATCAGCCACCTTCCAGCGGTTGATGGAGAAGACTCTGGGGGATATGAACCTGTGGGAATGTCTGGTGTACCTGGACGACATTATAGTGTTTGGGAATACCCTGGAGGAGCATGAGGAACGGCTGTTGAAGGTGCTGGATCGCCTCCGCAACGAGGGACTTAAGCTGTCCATGGACAAATGTAAGTTCTGCTGGCCGTGCGTGACGTATGTGGGCCATATTGTATCGGCCGAAGGGATAACTACTGATGTGGGGAAGATAGAGGCTGTGGTGAATTGGCCCGACCCAATAACGTCCAGGAGCTACAGTCATTTCTGGGGTTTTGCTTGTACTACTGTAGATTCGTAGAAGGCTACTCAAGCAAAGCCAAAGTCCTTAATAACCGCTTAAAGATTTACCCTGAGGATACCGGAAGGAAGGCTACCTCCGCGCAAGCACCCTTTGGGGATAAATGGACCCCTGCCTGTGAATAAGCGTTCTTGGGATTGAAGACCAATCTAACACAAGCCCCCGTGTTGGCCTATGCAGATCCTGAACGAGAATACGTCCTGCACGTGGATGCCAGCTTCAACGGTTTGGGGGCAGTATTGCATCAGAAACATGACACCGGACTCCGACCAGTGGCGTATGCTAGTCGAAGCATGACCTCAAGTGAACAGAATTACCCAGTCCACTTGTTGGAGTTTATAGTCCTCAAGTGGCTGTAGTGGATAAGTTACATGACTATCTGTATGGCGTCCAGTTCCAAGTCAGGACTGACAACAATCCAATGACCTACATCAATACGTTTGCAAAACTGGATGCGACCGGTCACCGTTCGCTAGCAGCTCTGGCAAACTATCGGTTCAATCTCAAGTACAAACCAGGGCCTACCAACATAGGGGCAGATGCGTAATCACAGAGACCTGGGCTCCATTCCACTATTGATGAGGAAGTGTGGGAGGAAATTCTGGGACCGGGCATACGTGCTCTGTGTTCCCTAGCTGCAGTGGTGGATGATCAAGTAGCGTTCTCGGAGTTAAGAGTAGCAGATTCGCTAGGGTGTCAGTCTAGAGCAGTTCCTAGAGCGTACCGACACCCAGAATGGATGAATATCACGGAGGATAAGATTGTTTCCTGGAAGAAATTGGTGCAATATCAGATTCAAGATCAAGTGGTGGAGCTAGTCCACCAATCCTTGCAACAGGAGACCCCCTCCATACTCAAACGCGCTCCCAGAGAACTAGTGAACCTATTAATGAAGCGGCTCGGCATATTCGAATTGGACAACTGCCTCTTGTACCGGGTCATACCGTACCACAATCATCCTGACCGGCGACAGTTATTCCTGCCCCAGATCCTAAGAAACATGGTACTCCGGGCCCTACATGACGATCATGGCCATCTTGGCATTGATAAAACGTTCGGGTTACTTCGTGATTGGTTCTATTGGCCGAAAATGTGGGAGTCTGTGGAGATACATTGTTGGCAGTGCACTCGTTGTATACAGAGGAAGACACTCCCCACCCGGGCGGCCCCTATGGCCCATTTGAAGAGCTCCAGTCCCATGGATTTTGTGTGCATGGATTTCTTATGTACTGCGCCCGACACCCGGGGTATCGGGAATGTACTGGTGATTACAGATCACTATACAAGATATGCTCAAGCTTTTCCTACTAAAGATCAATGGGCGGTGACAGTGGCTAAAGTGCTGTGGGAGAGGTACTTCATTCATTAAGGACTGCCGAATCGATTGCATTCTGATCAAGGCAGGGACTTCGAGAGTACCCTCATTCGAGAACTGTTGAAGTTGCTGAACATTACCAAGTCACAGACTACTCCGTGTCACCCGGAAGGGGACTCTATATGCCCGAACGTTTCAACCGAACGCTACTTGGCATGTTGGGTACTCTGAAAGGATCTCAGAAGACTGAGTGGAGTAAACACGTAGAGATGTTGGTGCATGCTTATAACTGTATTCGACATGAGTCTACCGGTTATACCCCGTACTTCTTAATGTTTGGACAAGAAGCTAGGCTGCCAGTGGATGTGCGACTACGGATATCTGCCGATGAGGTATCCAATAGGACGCATTTCCGATATGTGCAAAGGTTACAAGACAGCTTGCAACAGGCCTACAAACTGTCCGAGAAGGTGGCGGCACAATTAAATGTGAGTAATAAAAGGCGCTATGACCACAAGATGCGACATAAAGAAATCCGCCCGGGGGATGCCGTTCTCCTTCGTAACTTGGGTATTCCTGGAAAGCACAAACTGGCCGATCGGTGGAGAGATGGTGTATATGAAGTGGAATCACAGATGCCTGGCCTCCCGGTATACCGCATCAAGGACTCTGAAGGGCGGGTAAAGGTATGGCATAGAAACCATCTCCTCCCTATACCTCAAGTAGGGGATAACGACTTGGAAGTGCCCACTGTTTCACTCGATGGAGAAGCTGATAGTACAGAGGATGGCCCAGAGACTGTAATAAATGCCACCTTTGAGAATCCTATGAAAGGAACCTCTCAAAGGGGCCTTCCGACCGCGGAGCTACGGGTAAGGAGCCCCTTGGTCCAACGACAGATACGCTGACTCCCGTGAGCCAGCCGTTAGACCCGCAGAGTCCATGCTTTGTGCCCCAAAAAGACTTTGTAGACATGTTGGGCCCCTCAAGGGCAGAGTTTGATTTGCCAAATGAGACTTGTTACCCTCCAGAGGAAGTAACCGAAGAATACCTTCGCAGAATCCAAAGAACTGGTCAACCTCCAATGAGGATGGCATACGATCAGTTTGGGGCACCTCATTATGAGGCTCAGCAGTGGGCTTGCCATAAAGTGAGATCTGTAATTGGCATGTTTAGTGAAATGTATAACCTCATGTAGAGTACAGAATAATGTGTAAATATGTTTGGTTACGTTCCCAAGCGGGGACGTTGGATTCTGCGAGGGGGAGAATGTAGGGATGTCTAGTTTGCTTCCCTTCGCTGCAGCGTGTCTTCAAAGAGAGTGTTTGGGAGGTTCCGCGGCGGCCCGATAGCATAGGGCGCCGCCATGTTGTTGCGCAACAGTTAGAGCGGCGAGAGGTCGTGCATGCGCAGTGCAAGCGCACGAACGGCTAGCCAATAAGTAAGAGACTCAGCCAGTAACTACAACTCCCAGGAGCCTTAGCGCAGTCACCTGATGCCAGGCAGCGAATAGGGGGGCCGGATTCGCGAGAGGAAGGAAAGGGAAGCGTGGGGGAGAGAGGGTACCGGAGGAGCAAGGGAAGAGGTAGTGTGGGTGCAGGGGGTCAGTGACCCACCTGCATAGGTTAGATCTTCCCCGCCCCAGGATATTCCCTGAGTCACGGTAGATTGTGGTGCTGCAGGTGATAGCTACATCAGCCCTTACTGTATAGCAGAAAGGGACAACGTGTGCGGAGCTGAGGTTGGTGCTAGTCGTCTGGGACCAGGCTGCTGTTCATTGTGAAATCGGAGAGACTGCGCTGGATCGGC
Organism: Ascaphus truei; assembly: GCF_040206685.1. Taxonomy (NCBI): domain Eukaryota; kingdom Metazoa; phylum Chordata; class Amphibia; order Anura; family Ascaphidae; genus Ascaphus; species Ascaphus truei. The sequence continues at coordinate 13,311,519 of NC_134489.1, forward strand.
GGATCATTTTTGAAGTTGTTACCGGTCACCACAGATGGGTTGGAGAGGTATGGATCGTTGCAGGTACTATTAGCTATGATCCGGGTTGGAGAGAGGAAAATAGTTGTTGTACGGGTGCCAAGTTCGGGATTGGAGAGGTGCAGATTGTCGTAGATAGCCAGGTCAGGAGTACAAAAGAGCGGAGTCCAAAACAAGCCGGGTCAATAACAGAGAGCTGCGAACCATAGGACAAAACATACAGAACACCTACAAGCTCAAATTGAACCCCCAAAATACCCACAACATATATATAAGCATATAAGTTTCACAGAGGAGTGCTACTGAGCATGGCAATATATATTTAAAACCAGAGACATAACATAAAACACAGACAAAGCTCAGTGCACATCCAGAAAAACTTATATACGGTACAGTGCCTAAATATACATGTATAAATAACTAATAAATAAAATGGTCTTTTAGTTTAACATTTTGGCCAAATTGTTGTAAGCCCTTGAGCCAAACTTCACGGCAGACCACGTTTCAAGGGTCCCTACACTAATATAAATTCTTAATAACCTGTGCATTGCCAGGAAGAATGATTTATAATAAATCTGTCAATATAAGTTGCAAAAGTTCTAAGTCTGATTGAAGCTTTTATTAAAATATTATTGCTCCAGCTGGCGTGATGTAACGTGACACACACAACGCACCAGCGAGAGCAGACAACATTTCAGCTAGGTGGCGCGTGAAAAAAGGGTGTGGCTAATACGTTATTTCACACGCAGGCGAACAATATCAAATACAGTACCGTCTGCTACATCTTTACATCTAACTTCTTCTACACTGCCTTCTTGGAGGCTTTGTGATTCATTGCCATGCTCTCCATATGGCACTAGCAACAAAAGACATTGAAATACAATGTAATAAAAATGTTATCTTTAACAAAAGGTGCGTGCAATTGGGATCAACATCATCTTCTGTGTGTGTGTGTGTGTGTGTGTGTGTGTGTGTGTGTGTGTGTGTGTGTGTGTGTGTGTGTGTGTGTGTGTATACACACACACACAGACACGTTCACACATAAAAATCAAAATGTACATTTAAATTTAAAAGCAGTTTGTATTCCTTATCAGTTAAAATAAAAGCAATACACGTCCTGTGAAAGAATATTCACGCCGAGCTGTTTCTTGATAGCATTAGCCTAAAATTAGACACAAATCGCCTGGTAAATGAATATTATGCAGAAAAGCAGCTATAATCCCGCTGGGTCTATTGAGAAAACACACAAAGAGCCTTTTTATTTTTTATCCCAGACATCCGTTAAATGGGAGTAAATGAAAGGGAAGACATTAATAAGCAATTTTCTGCGCGGAAATGTGTTTCTAGGAACCTAAAGCAGGAATTAGACGGAGTTCAATTGTGCCATTTGCAGAAATGGAATAAACAGAGCAGAGAGAGCGAATGTAGCAGTGTTCTCTGCTATGGCAGGGGCAGGGGGTATAGTGGGTTGAGATAAAGTGACACTCTAATCCAAATTAACAGGGAGTGTCTGCATTGAAAAACTGTTAATGGTTCCTGAATTTTAGGGTTGAGGTGCATGGTGGAAAAGGAATGTCAGGTAATAAGGTAGTCACTGAGAAAGGGAGTGTAAGGGGCAGACATGGGACTGTGGCAGAGGTAAGGGAATGTTATTCAGGGGTTAAAGCTTAGTCCAACTGTAACTATTACATTCAGCTGTACATATTGTATCTATTTCTGCCGGTGGCTGCTGAAGCTCCGGCTAATTAAAGCAGCTGGGCGTCCGACACTGTGATGCTTGACATCCTTCAAGTGGCTCTCGGGAATCAGCATTAATCAGAAAATTGGGGGTCCTAAGTTCAGAGAGCCCCAATGTAGATGCTGATTTAAGGGCTCTTATGTACGTATATTGACTCCTCTTCTATTCTCCATTTTTGTTCCATTGTCCCATAGTATACAAATGTATAATATTTCTAATTTTATTTTAATTTCGATTTTTAAAAAAATCTTTTTTAATAAACGTTTGTAATTCTTTTTTAAATAATAGTTTTTATTGATGTTTGATATATTTTGTATCCCATCTTTATTTATAGCTGTATATTATGGTTTATGTTCCATTATCCCATTGTTATTTGGCTTTGTTTTTTCTCTATTATGTTACAATATGTTGGTATATTATTCTGATATGTTGAACTAATAACATGTTCTCTTTCTTTCTATGTGGTCCTATTATGAGATATACATTACCTTATCAATTTCCCTAGATAATGATGTAGGTGCAAATATTTTTACCGAGTCCAATTTGCTTTATTTTGTACACTAACCTCTTGTGTGAAACCGTATCAATAGCCTTTGCACAATGTAAGTAGACCACATCAACTGCATTACCCTGGTCTAAATTCCAATTACCTCCTCAAAAAAACTAATACAGTAAGTTTAGTTTGGCATGATCTATCCTTCATAAATCCATGCTGACTATTACTAATAATTGTGTTTTTCATTATTCGTGAATATTATCCCATACTAAACCTTCAACTAGCTACCTCACTACTGATGTCAGGCGTACAGGTCTATAATTCTCTGGTTGTGATCTAGCTCCCTTCTTTAAATATACTGTAGGCACCACATCTGCTTTACACCAATCTTATGGTACTGAGCCTATGGAAATTGAGTCATTGAATATTAAATATAATGGTTTGGCTATTGCTGAACTTAGTTCCTTAAGAACTCTTACTGTAGATGTATGCCATCAGGGCCAGGTGCCTTATTTGCTTTAATTTGGTTCAAGCCACCTATGAACTTCTTCCTCAATTAACCAATTGTTAATTACTATAGTGGTTTTGGCTTCCTCCTGTGGCACTACTGTTATAATTGATTCTTCCCTGGTAAATACAGAGGTAAAACATTTGTTTAATACCTCTGATTTTTCCTTATCTCCAATAATTTGCCTGTCCATCTTACACTGAAAGGGTCCTATAATTTATTTCCTAATTATTTTCTATTAAGATACTTTATTAGGGTTGATCTTACTTTCTATTGTAATCCTTTTTTCATTTTCAATTTTTGCTAATTTGATTTACCTTTTGCAACTGTTGTTACATTCCTTATAATTCTAATATGATGCCTCCATCCCTTCTGACTTTAAGAATTTAAATTCTTGCCTCTTCTTTTCCATTGTCTGTTTATTTAGCCACATTGGTTTAGACTTGTTTCTTTTATATTTATTACCCAAGGGTTTACACTGGTAAGTGTGCTTTTCTAACAATGTTTGAAAGATTGCCCATTTATCTTCCAAACATTTCCTTGCAAAAACATCACCCCAATGTATTCCTTGGAGACAATTCCTCAGTTTATTAAAATCTGCTTTACTTAAATTTAAAGTCTTTGTTGAACCCATGTAAAAGGGTTTATGTTAATTTATTTCAAACGAGACCATGTTATGATCACTGTTACCCAAATGTTCCCGGACTGAAATATTTTTTATTACTTCTACATTGTTTGTTTGATATTACCAAATCCAGTATTGCTGACATTGTTTTAATGCATTTTTCATTTGCAAAGGTATTTTGACTTCCTCTATCTCACAGATATTTGGTGGTTTATAGCATATCTCTACAAACATTATCTTTGCATTTTTACCTAAACTGCTAATTTCTATCTACAAGGTCTATACATTTTGATCATTCCCTTCATAAACATCTTCCCTTATAATAGATTTAGATCCGGTTTAACTTATAAGCATACTCCACCTCCTCCAACTAGGTTTTCTAGTATTATCTGTACTGTATTTAATATTGGTGTCTCCTGCTTGCCAAACTCCCACTTGCCCCCATCTTACCTTCATGACCCCTTGCTATTTCCCCATCCATACCTATTCTATTTAGTTCATTATCTCTTTCTTGTGCCTGCCCCTCTATCCGTTACGTTATTAGCATAGCCTTAATAGTAACGGAGGTCTGAGGATCTCTGTTGGTAGGTAAAGTGTTCAATGCCATATGGTTTGCATACTGTATGAAGAAGCCTAAAGTCCGTTAAAATTTAAGGTTCCATTATTTTTCAGGGAAATGGCTGGACAACATAGCGATAAGCAGCTTTGGGGATATGCGTTACGTATATGGATAAGTTAAAATAAGATAACATAACGTAAAAAATGAGCGTCCTTCTGTGGAGCTACGCCCAAGTCCCCCATACTTATTTTTTTTCAGGGTTCAAGGAAGAACACCATGTAGTCTTTTTGGAATGATTAGGAATGTGGCTGGATACTTGACCGAGGTCACGCTTGATCTACCTAATATCTTTATGTCAAGTTGAATTCGTTATTGTAATCTAGATTCAATTCTGTTTACTTTGCTTAGGGTTCAAGACATTTTTTCCCCCTATGAAATCTCTACAGCTGGTGTGAGTGGTTTTTTGAGCATTACTGATTTGGAGTCAATCTCATTGATTCTTAGTATCGGCGTCTAACCAGTTTTACATTCTTGGCCCCAAAGGACAGTCTGAAACAACCCTGCAATTTATATACTGACATATTGTTACTCTAGTAATATAATCTCTACTGCATTGGATAGCTATGTACTCTTATAACAGTATTCAGCTGCTTATTTGATGCAGAACACGCTTCGTTGCTATTCATTTTACCTACTTTACAAGTAAACTCGCTAAAATCTTCAGAGATTTCTCAGCGAAAACCCCCAGCAAGATATTCATTTTTCTCTATCTTGTGTATTCAGCTCGGCCCTTCTTAGAAATGCCTGATAATAATGCAGAATGTAGCAACTCAACTGTTCAAATAAACATATAATTAAGCAATGGTCAAAGTGTGATGGTACTAAAAGATACAATTTACTATTACTTTTAATTTTCACAGTGATAGTACTAGAGCTGAGCAAGTTCGTTATCGGAATCCGACACACCCGAGTCTTGGGAATCCGACACACCCAAACCTTGGGAATGCAACACATCCGAGCCTTGGGAATCCGACACACCCAAACCTTGGGAATCCAACACACCCAAACCTTGGGAATGCAACATATCCGAGCCTTGAGAATCCGACACACCCAAACCTTGGGAATCCAACACATCCGAGCCTTGGGAATCCGACACACCCGAGAATTGGGAATCCGACACACCCGAACCTTGGGAATCCGACACACCCGAACCTTGGGAATCTGACACACCCAAGTCTTGGGAATCCGATACACTTGAACCTTGGAATCCGACACACACCCAAGCCTCGGGAATCAGACACATCCGAGCCTTGGGAATTCGACACTCTTGTGCCTTGGGAATCTGACACACCCGAACCTTGGAAATCTTACACACCTGAACCTTGGGAATTCGACACACCCGAACCTTGGGAATCCGTCACACCCGAACTTTGGGAATCCGACATACCCGAACCTTAAGAATCCGACATACCCGAACCTTGGGAGTCCGACACACCCGAACTTTGGGAATCCGTCACACCCGAACCTTGGGAATCCGACACACCCGAACCTTGGGAATCTGACACACCCGAACCTTGTGACGAAATAATATTGCTGAAATGAAGATACTGTTGATATATTACTGAAATGGACTGGGGGGGGGGTCTCTGGAGAAGGATTGAAAATGATGTTCAGTTTCCATTTTGTGTGAAGGAATGTGTGTCTGGTGTAAATGGGAGAGTTTCGTTTCTAAGTTGATTTACAACTGTGCCTAAAGTAACGCCCATATTCGTGTGATAGTGAGAACCAGGTATCTATTCATAGCTGTTTTGAGGCCAGTTCTAACCAGGTTTAATGAGCTGTAAAATGATTGGTTTAAGAATTAAGGAGTGGTTAGTATAATCTGCCTAGTAACAGTTTTAGACAAAGGAACCAAAAATGTTTAAAAGGTTGCTGCCTGATCACTCCCTGACAGAGAGAGTCTTGTAGACTTTTGAATGAGTATGATCATACTGTGCAATAAACTACTTATTATCAACTGAACCCCGTTTGTCAATTTGGAACATTGACAGTTGGGAAACTGACACACCTGAACCTTGGAAATGCAACACACCCGAACCTTGGGAAGCCAACACACCCAAACCTTGGGAAGCCAACACACCGGAACCTTGGGAATCCGACACACCTAAACCATGGGAATCCGACACACCTAAACTTTGGGAATCCGACACACCCGAACCTTGGAAAGTCCCGCTTGCCATGGATCCTGTGATATTTCATCTCCCTTCCTAATAAAGCCACCTCTCCCTTTACCTGCAGCAATTTGGTAGCAGGGGAACGTACCATAACTTTTTTTATTCACAAACAATCCCACTTTATTTTTTATAGCATAAATACGGCTTAAATCTTCTTGAAATACTAACTAGTGACAATAAACATGTCTCTGTCATTAGGTCAGTTTGGTTCCATGTGTGATGGACCCTTTAACCCTTTAAACATGTCACTGCCTTTAGGTCCATTTGGTCCTACATAAGACTGACCATTTAAACTATAAAACAAGTCATTGTCATTAGGTCACTTTGGTCCTACATGGGCATCAACCTGTTAGCTTGCGTAAAAAAGTAGTAACACTCCATAACCTTTATACTGTACTCCCAAACCTCAAATACTGCATGTTCCCCAAGATACATATATCTATAGTATGTACTGTATTTATGTATGTGTCACACCCTCAATTCAAACAGGCTGTGTGTGCATGTTAGAAGAGCAGGCATCTGCACTATAAGAAATTTAATTACAATGCACAACATCCCATTTCTGCACTAAACACCGGGGAAAATCCCATTATAATTCCGTGTCATACAGCAGAAATAGCCTCAATCTCTGCTGCTTTAAGCATTAAATTATAGTCTGTAATCACCCAGTAACCTTGACTGGGAAAGAGACCCGACCTTGGAGAGAGAGAAAATGCACAGTTGCTTTTCACGCTATTGCAAAGCAGTCATTCAATGGGATAAGGTCACATATTTCTAATTACAAGGAGTGCAGTTGTATTTTCTAATGCAAGATTTCTTCATTAACCCCTGTGAGGTTTTCAAAAGCTCTGTGGATGGGACGAAGAGACCTGTGAGGTTTGGAAAGCTCTGTACATGCAAAGAAGAGACCTGTGAGGTTTGGAAAGCTCTGTACATGCAAAGAAGAGACCTGTGAGGTTTGGAAAGCTCTGTACATGCAAAGAAGAGACCTGTGAGGTTTGGAAAGCCCTGCACATGCGAAGAAGAGACCTGTGAGGTTTGGAAAGATCTGTACATGTGAAGAAAAGGCCTGTGAGGTTGGGAAAGCTTTGTACATGGGAAGAAGAGACCTGTGAGGTTTTGGAGAACACTGTAAACTTTACTTTCATCTAACATTTGGGCCTTGAAGGTATTGCAACCTGCTGCAAATCTACTCTTCTGTGCAATTTAGATAAGCGTTTCCTAATGGAAATTTACATGTATTAGCTTATTTCCAATTTCCTACTGGAATTATACCGGATGACATGTCAGTAAGACTGAGATGAAGCTCTTCGGAACTAGTGACAGTGATTTATTTAATGTGGTCAAATTCTACCTGTGTTGTCTATATTACTACACCCTTTTTCTGAGACCTGATTTCCTGCTGTACCGTTAAATTTGACAAGGCCAGATAGATGTACAGTATAATTCTGCTTTAAAAGATTCTGACATTAACAGTGTGTCAGTATTTTGTGCTTCTTCTAAGTCAGATTAGCTAGACTGGATGGAGAGTTATGAGTTTAGCGTCCTTTGATATTTACACAGTGCCCAGTGAGCTCTCACATTCTGTTATGTCATTCAGATTGGCTCTGTTCTTTGTTATTTTATTTCAACGTTTCAGTCTCACATAGGACCAAATGATAGAATGACAGAAATAGGTTGAGTTGAGTGGGATATGGGTCAGTCCCACGTAGGACCAAAAAGACCTAATGACAGTAACATGTTGGATGGGTCAATAATCAGTGATATTATTTGTGCCCCTATTTTTCGTATTTACTGTGAACTTTCTGAGTTTATAAAACCCCTAATCTCTGTTGGCAGCCATGGATGTTCCAGACATATAAGCAAAAAAGCCCAGGCTTCCAATGTCAGCAGTATATATAACAGTATGCAATGTTCGGGGCTTTGTGTATCTGTGTACATGTGAGTGTGTGCATGTGCAGCTATATATATATATTTATATATATAACAAACAGAGGAAAAAGAGAGAAAGAATAGGGGGAGCAAAAGGGTTTAGAGCATATTAACCAGCAATAACAATCTTAATACAGGTCACTGTCTCTGGAGTGTCAATATACAGATGATAAATCAATACTCACACGGCCCTGTGTGAGCAAAGTTGCATAGGGGTGTCTTGATTTTGGGGGTCTGGTCTGTCCACGTAGTTAGTGGGGTTAAGGGTATACATAAGTGAAGCAATAACCATAAACACTTACACGGCCATGTGTAAGCACAGTTGTTGAAAGGTATCTGTGGTATACACCTAGATTGCCCGTCCAAAGTAATCCCAGGGGTGCTGTGCACGCTGCTGCTGGCAGGCAGGGGGTTAAATACGGGTCTCCGTCACGGTTCTCCCGTCCTGGGGTTCTTTCCCTCCCCGTTTCAGCAAGGGTAGTGAGTGAGGCAAAATTACAGTGTGATATCAGCAATGATCTTTAAAAACGTAAACGTTTATTAAACATTGAATATTGAATCACAACAAATGCACTCACATAAAATAACACTGTCCCGGCGTGCTCCCGTGGCTGTGGTTCGCAGATGTTCCTGGCCGCACTCTCCTCCGCGTCCGGAGTCGGAATAGATGGCGGTTCCTGGCGCGGCTGTGTCTGCAACTGCTTCCACCAGCTACGGAAGCCCCAATAGTTCAAAAGTCTTCACCGAAATAGAGCTACGCGTTTCGCCGTGTAAAACGGCTTCCTCAGGCTCAAAATGTGGTTTGAAGGGGGTCAGTATGGTTTATATAGACCCATGTTAATTGATACTGTTAACAGTTTAATGTTTATTAGATTTATATTTAGCATTTATCAATGCAGTGTCCTTTCAATGCTACTAATGCCCAATAAATAAACCGAGGGGCTACTATTTCTAAAGCACAGATACTCATTAATTAAAAGGGTTAAATCAATACAATTGTGTCAATGTTTGATCTCTAATTAAAACTCCTAGTTAAGTGGCTGTTCTAGAAGGTTCACAGAGGCTGTTATCTCTGTAGTATTTCCTTCATGATCTAAAATGCAATATATATTCTTACCTATCAGCATAACATTTTCCAAAATTTAATACATTACAATTCATCAAAAAATACAGTATGGTCATAACATAAAAACCTAATACATTGCAAAAACACATTTTAATCACTGATATAGTTATAATCTAATTTTCCTAAAAATACAATGTAACACTCAATCTAAAAATGAATAAGTTTTTACTTCTGAGCATAAAACCCGATTAAATTAAAAATTAAAAATTAAGATTTTTTTGGCAATTGACAGTTTTCCTTATATCTAGAAAAAAGATAAAAAAGGAAAGAAAAAAAAAAAAGGAAAAAAAAGAAAAGAAAAAAAAAAAAAAAAAAAAAAAGGAGATAAAAAAGATAAAAAAGAGATAAAAAGGGAGTCAGAAACAATAATAATATGTTTAAGTACTAATCTCAAAATCCCTTATATGTTAGAGGCAGGTTTTTGATTAAAGGAGAAAGCCCAAGGGTGGCATATACAGAGATGGGGTTCTGCTCTGTTTTACACAAATGCTGCGATATCTAAATCAACATTCAGGCCGTTGGGAGCTAGGGTTTTTAGTTGGTATATCCAAAACGTCTCCCTTTGTCGGAGACGCCGGAGTCTGTCCCCCCCCCTCCAGTTCTCTAAAACCAATTCTATTCCCCTGTAAGTTAGTCCAGAGGGATCACCTCCATGTATCTGGCCAAAATGCAAGGGGACGCTGTGGGTTGTTACTCCTCTTCTAATATTGCCTATGTGCTCCAGTATGCGGACCCTTAGACTTCTCGTGGTCCGGCCCACATACTGGAGACCACACGGGCATTCCAACAAATAAACAACAAAAATGGTTTTACAATTGATAAATTGTTTTGTTTTAAAACATTTTTTTGTTATTTTTGATGTAAAGTTTATTTTTTCGCGCGATGCATGTTTGCATGCCTTGCAACTGGAACAGTTGAAAAAACCTACCGGTTTCGGCAGCCAATTGGTCCCTTGTCCTACATCCTCCCTTCTAAATACACTTGGTACTAGTTCCATTTTTATATTATTGGCTCGTTTAAAGATCACCCGTGGGACTTCCGGAAGGTATTCCTGTAGCACTACATCTCTACGTAAAATGTGCCAATGTATACCTGACAGATTTGTCCACTCAAGTTTAAAAAATAGGTCAAGTTTCTATCCGAGTCACTGCAAGGGCCAGTTTTTGGAAGTCTTCAACCAACTTGTAATGGATGACTTTGAAAAACTGACAAATAAGAAGAATAGGCAGCATGATAATTTGAATAAGGAGGAGAGGGAAGCCTTAAAAACATTAGCAGATGATAAAAGCATTACCATAAAACCGGCTGACAAAGGAGGAGGGGTGGTAATAATGGATACGAGTTACTACCTTACAGAATCACAGCGCATCCTAAGCGACGGATTAACGTATGAAAAATTAAAGTTAGACCCATCGAAATTGTATCAGGAAGAGCTGACAAACATACTTAATGAAGCCAAAGAGGTAGGAGTCTTGGGTGAGAAGGAATACTCATATCTACTTAAGTGCCAACCAGTTAAGGCAGTGTTCTACTTCTTACCCAAGATTCATAAAGATCGCCTAAAACCACCAGGAAGACCAATCATTTCGGGGATTGGGTCGCTGACACAAAAATTTTCCGAATATGTCGATCTATATCTCCAAAAATATGCCACTAGTGCTAGATCATACCTAAGGGATACCTTACAGGTCTTAGGGGTTCTATCAGAAATTGAGTGGCAGGAAGAATATCTATTGGTAACCTGTGACGTGTCCTCACTGTACACCTCAATTAGACATGAGGATGGCTGTGAGGCAGTTAGGGTTGCCCTAGAGGGAGATTTGCTGATTCCACAAGAGCAAAAAACATTCTTGATGGATGGGATTGAGTTCATCCTAAAACATAACCTCTTTTGGTTTGATGGCTCCATGTTCCTACAAAAATGCGGTACTGCCATGGGGACTAGGTTTGCTCCAAGCTACGCCAACATTTTTATGGCGCATTGGGAAGAGAACAACATTTGGTCGGGTAACCCGTTTGGAGCAAACCTAGTCCTTTGGAGAAGATACATCGATGATGTGATCTTCATTTGGCATGGGAGCAGAGAGGATCTGACCCTCTTTTTGAGCTACATCAACAACAACAGGGTGAATTTGATTTTCACGTCTGAGATCAGCCAAACCAGTATCAACTTCCTGGATTTGACGATATATATCGAGGACAGAAGGATCAAAACGAAAACATATTTTAAGGAGGTCGATGCGAACAATTTTATTTTAAACAATAGCTGTCACCATCCAAAATGGTTGAGGAATATACCTTATGGTCAACTGCGCCGGATTAGGAGGAATTGCACCGAGGATGAGGTATTTAGGGAACAAGCTACCCATCTAAAGAGAAAATTTAAGGAAAGAAACTACGAACCAGAGATTTTAGAGAAAGCTTTTTTAAGGACATTAGAATTACCAAGGGAGGAACTGTTAAAACCTAAGACTAAACAAGTAAATAAGGAACTTATGGTACCCTTTGTGACACGCTATAATAGCGAAGCAGGTAAAATCACTAAAATTTTAAAGAAACATTGGCACATTTTACGTAGAGATGTAGTGCTACAGGAATACCTTCCGGAAGCCCCACGGGTGATCTTTAAACGAGCCAATAATATAAAAATGGAACTAGTACCAAGTGTATTTAGAAGGGAGGATGTAGGACAAGGGACCAATTGGCTGCCGAAACCGGTAGGTTTTTTCAACTGTTCCAGTTGCAAGGCATGCAAACATGCATCGCGCGAAAAAATAAACTTTACATCAAAAATAACAAAAAAATGTTTTAAAACAAAACAATTTATCAATTGTAAAACCATTTTTGTTGTTTATTTGTTGGAATGCCCGTGTGGTCTCCAGTATGTGGGCCGGACCACGAGAAGTCTAAGGGTCCGCATACTGGAGCACATAGGCAATATTAGAAGAGGAGTAACAACCCACAGCGTCCCCTTGCATTTTGGCCAGATACATGGAGGTGATCCCTCTGGACTAACTTACAGGGGAATAGAATTGGTTTTAGAGAACTGGAGGGGGGGGGACAGACTCCGGCGTCTCCGACAAAGGGAGACGTTTTGGATATACCAACTAAAAACCCTAGCTCCCAACGGCCTGAATGTTGATTTAGATATCGCAGCATTTGTGTAAAACAGAGCAGAACCCCATCTCTGTATATGCCACCCTTGGGCTTTCTCCTTTAATCAAAAACCTGCCTCTAACATATAAGGGATTTTGAGATTAGTACTTAAACATATTACTATTGTTTCTGACTCCCTTTTTATCTCTTTTTTATCTTTTTTATCTCCTTTTTTTTTTTTTTTTTTTTCTTTTCTTTTTTTTCCTTTTTTTTTTTCTTTCCTTTTTTATCTTTTTTCTAGATATAAGGAAAACTGTCAATTGCCAAAAAAATCTTAATTTTTAATTTTTAATTTAATCGGGTTTTATGCTCAGAAGTAAAAACTTATTCATTTTTAGATTGAGTGTTACATTGTATTTTTAGGAAAATTAGATTATAACTATATCAGTGATTAAAATGTGTTTTTGCAATGTATTAGGTTTTTATGTTATGACCATACTGTATTTTTTGATGAATTGTAATGTATTAAATTTTGGAAAATGTTATGCTGATAGGTAAGAATATATATTGCATTTTAGATCATGAAGGAAATACTACAGAGATAACAGCCTCTGTGAACCTTCTAGAACAGCCACTTAACTAGGAGTTTTAATTAGAGATCAAACATTGACACAATTGTATTGATTTAACCCTTTTAATTAATGAGTATCTGTGCTTTAGAAATAGTAGCCCCTCGGTTTATTTATTGGGCATTAGTAGCATTGAAAGGACACTGCATTGATAAATGCTAAATATAAATCTAATAAACATTAAACTGTTAACAGTATCAATTAACATGGGTCTATATAAACCATACTGACCCCCTTCAAACCACATTTTGAGCCTGAGGAAGCCGTTTTACACGGCGAAACGCGTAGCTCTATTTCGGTGAAGACTTTTGAACTATTGGGGCTTCCGTAGCTGGTGGAAGCAGTTGCAGACACAGCCGCGCCAGGAACCGCCATCTATTCCGACTCCGGACGCGGAGGAGAGTGCGGCCAGGAACATCTGCGAACCACAGCCACGGGAGCACGCCGGGACAGTGTTATTTTATGTGAGTGCATTTGTTGTGATTCAATATTCAATGTTTAATAAACGTTTACGTTTTTAAAGATCATTGCTGATATCACACTGTAATTTTGCCTCACTCACTACCCTTGCTGAAACGGGGAGGGAAAGAACCCCAGGACGGGAGAACCGTGACGGAGACCCGTATTTAACCCCCTGCCTGCCAGCAGCAGCGTGCACAGCACCCCTGGGATTACTTTGGACGGGCAATCTAGGTGTATACCACAGATACCTTTCAACAACTGTGCTTACACATGGCCGTGTAAGTGTTTATGGTTATTGCTTCACTTATGTATACCCTTAACCCCACTAACTACGTGGACAGACCAGACCCCCAAAATCAAGACACCCCTATGCAACTTTGCTCACACAGGGCCGTGTGAGTATTGATTTATCATCTGTATATTGACACTCCAGAGACAGTGACCTGTATTAAGATTGTTATTGCTGGTTAATATGCTCTAAACCCTTTTGCTCCCCCTATTCTTTCTCTCTCTATATCCCACAAGGGCTTTGGAAACCCCTTTCTGGGGTTGAGCACAGGGATCCTTAACAGACTCCATTGTGAGAGACCACCTCCATTTGGTTTGTTATTCAAGCATCATACTGCACCCCCCACCCTGACACAACACGTAAGGTAAGCGCCCGGCTCTTGTTTGCAAACAGAGGAAAAAAGCAGCGCCTCTGCTAATGGTTAAATAGGTAAATGTAATATAATATATATAATATATAATAAACCGGCTGTGATTAATAATAAGGATCTACATTGTATACACAAATAATAGTAAAGTACTAAATAATTCTAGCACAAATAATAATAAAACCTGTAACCATAAAGATAAGTGCAGAGATATTGCAAATATACAAATTTAAAAAAGAGAAAAAAAGAGTGTAAAAACCAGTCCTCAGATTGTCCAATAATGATGTAGGTTCTGGTATGAAGGGTCTCCTGCTGCTCTCAAATGGACAAACCACGTCCACAGGGAATCTATTGGAAAAAAGGGGAGAGAGAGCGCACACCCATAGCGTAAAATAGTAAATTTAATGAGGGGAGGGGGAGGAAGGGGTTAAGAAATGCGCTTACAAAAATGCAATAAAATCAAGCATTGTGTGATATAATCACCACCATCCGGTTTGTTTCTGCAGTATCTTGGGGCAATCCCGGTCTAGCAGTAGCAGGATCAATATCCCAACAAGTGTCCAGGGCAGGTAGTCTTCAATGTAGCCGTGTTAGAGTCCTGGAAAGATGGCTCCTTGTACTTCAAGCCTCTGCAGCAGTCGCGCGGATCAATCTGTTCCGGCGCGCGGTGATGACGTCAGTGTCAATGCGTCTGACGTGATGACGCTCCCTGATGCGTTTCGTCACACACTCAAAATGGTGACCAGCTGTGTGCCAGCATGGCCACAGGCAGAGAAGGGGGTTGTGACCCACGTTGTAATTCCTTGTGCCCCCCGAGCCAGTAAAGTGAAGAACTACTCTACAAGACAGAGAGGAGAAGACCAAAAGACACCTTGATGCGACAGCATTTGCACAAGGCCGTGTGAGTGTTAAGATTTAATACTCACTTCAAAACCCCATTGTCATCGCTTCAGGGCTTAACACACCTGAACCATATTTTGTTCCATTTCACCCTTCCACCTGTGCTCCCCCATCTCTTTCTCTTGTTTCCCTGTTCATTAAGGATCCCGGGTAGATCCTTTTTTGGGGTTGTTTGAGTCACAGGAGGAGACAAAGAAGCGGAGGGATACCTTACGAACTTCTAAGGTTGTTATTATACCTATATCCCGTACTTATTATACATACAGGTAGCGCCCGGTTTTTCTCTTTCCATAACGCACCTTACTGTGTTGCCCTGTAATGTTGTTCCCCTTATACTGTCACCCATAGGGTTATAAGCTAGGAACTGTGTGTGGGCTTACCATGCACCCCAAAACTGGAACAACCTACCAGAGACTCTCACATCCACCACCAGTTTATGTTCTTTTAAATCTAAGGCTGTCACACATTTTAATCTGGTCTGTAACTGTTTCATACGCCCATAATATATATTATCTTTTACTGTGCATGCAATGTCTTGTATATAAAGTATACCCTTCTCATTTATGTAACTGTATTTGTAACCATGTATTATTTGTCTTAACTCTGTGCCCAGGACATACTTGAAAACGAGAGGTAACTCTCAATGTATTACTTCCTGGTAAAATATTTTATAAATAAATAAATAAAATCCATGGTTGCTAGTAGTGTTCCTGTTGGGAGGGGGCCAATGGCATTCAGTTTGTTAAGCAGGTCGGTGGTGTCGTGGATATAGCTGGGTGTGTTCCTGACAAGTGGTTTTAGAATGCCTTCCACCCAGCCAGAAATATTCTCAGTCAGTGTGCCAGATCCAGAGATAATAGTGCGCCCAGGATCACCCTCTTTGTGAATTTTAGGGAGCATGTAGAATGTGCTAGGTTTTTGGGTTCGCTGGTATCAGGTCCAGAATTTGTTCTCTTGTGTGGATCGGGAGTGTTTTAATGATCCTTTGAGTTCTCTCATGTATGTTTTTGTTGAATCCTCCTGCAGTTGGGTGTAGTACTTTGAATCAGAGAGTTGTCTGCACTTCCCACAGGTAGTCAGTGGTGTTCATTATGACCACTGCTCCTCCCTTGTCCGCAGGTTTGATTGTTATGTTGTGGTTGGCCTTTAGCGATTCTATGGCTCTCCTCTCGATCAGTGTCAGATTATTACTTTTGCTACTGTAGCCCCGGCCCCCTCGTGTCCCCGGTTCTCAGTTTCTTCCCCCTTATCTCCGCTACAGTGGGGGAGCAGGCATAGTGTGCCGCCGGTGTCGGCGCAGCATCAGAACGGCGACTGCATCACCAAAGCTCTGGCGGTCCTCTCCGCAGGTTGCCGCTATGTTATGTAGGGTTCGCAGAACACTGCCGGCGGCCATTACAGTGTTGCGTGTGCGCAGTATGATAGGCGCACACGGCAGTCAATAGGGAAGGCTCCGCAAGGGACTGCAGCCCCCAGAAGGCATAGGGGCATGTAACCACATGATGCCAGGGAGCCAATCGTGCGGCCGGATCCCATGCTTGGGAAAATATACATTTGGCGCACTCAGGAAGAACAGGCAGTCGGTGCTGGGACAAGATAGGGGTAGGAGGTATGTGCAGGGGTCTGTGACTCCTGCACTAGGCCAGAATCACCCCCAAGGGCCCCAATTTCGCCCCGACTCCCCTTGTGGTTGCTGCAGGGACCGGCCCATCGGATAGGGACATGGCCTTGTAATACCTGTATAGTAAGGGACACAGATAGGACATGGCGGTCTCCTGCTCACTGGTGGTCTGGGTCCAGACAACGAATACAAGTGTAACCCATGTGTCCCCCCCCCCCCACAGATGCAGATGTCTGTCTAGGGTGTAGTGAGGGCTGGCTACATGTACTTGGGTGGTGCGTACCTGCTTGGAACAGGAGGGCCTGAGTCTCCTGCGTTGGTGTTGGGGACAACAGGACCAGGCTTCTGGGGTAATCGCCTTCATTCTTTAGCAACGGTGCAGCGCCTCCATTCTCTATAATCCTCAGGGATGTGGGGTAGGACCCTTACAGAGAAAGAACCCTGGTCCCAGGGTGAATGCTCCAGAACTCACACACAGTCTTAGGTAAAACAGCAGCAATGTCTTTATTCTTTGGTAACCCTTTGAGGTAGTACACAGCAGTTCATACACTTCAGCAGTGCTCCCAATTGTAATCCCTCCTTCTCTCCTCTCCTTCACCTCCAGACTGTATCCCTGCAGGATGGTCTGGATGGGGCCTCAATACCCCTGCCTCCATTCCACAGGGTAGGCCCTAGGAGTGAGGCTAGATATCCTTCCCCTCATCCCCTAAACAGGGTGAGGGGCATTGGTCCACCTCTATAGTCCTGTCCGCTATACTCAGAGGGGCTCTGAAGTCTCTTCCAAGCACTGTTCTCACTCTACATGTGGTCTCTTAGTTCATTCATAGCTCTGCTGGGCCCTATTCCGCTTCAGACCAGCATGGCACTCCTAGCTCTCAGGATATCACTCCACAGACTGACAGGTTGAACGCTCAACCTTCACAGGGTCATCTCTCTCTCAGCACTCTCAGGCTGACGGTTCTTCCACTGCAGAGAACAGACACACTGCTCTCCAGACTCTGACTCTCCAGCCAGAAACTCCACTCCAACCAGGCAGCTTTCAGAACTCCTCAACCAACTGACACACCACACACACAGGACAGCCCACTAAATAGAGTTCAGCCCCGCCACTCATGATATTAGCAGGACCTCCCCTCTGTCTAGGCCTGCACAGAGTCAGGGGGCCCCTCCTCTATCACTCCAGGCAGGGCTTGAAGGGGGAAAACCCATGGTCACTATTGGCACCTGCCCTTACCAGGGCTTACTCCATTAGGAGAAGGATAAGTAGCCCGTTCTTACTTACAGAGGGCTACACTCTCCCTCTGGTGGAATCCAATGGTCCCCACTTGGACCTACGTTTTGCAGCACCATCCTGCAGTGAACAAACCTGGGAACATGAACACAACATGGCAGTTTATGCATAGATTATACCCAGTGAGGTAACATCTCCAGAACACAGTTATTCCCAACGGGGAGAACCCTAATAATAATGCTTCGGATCAGGCTTCCGTATCCTTCTACCATTATGGTCAGTTATGGTCACATGATATGACTGTACCGACCCAGACTCAGGCCGATATATAACATTGTGCATGTATATGCCCCATCCTATACTCCAGATCCTGACCAACTCACTGATCCTGTCCTGATTATGGTAACCTGCTTTACCAAATTTCGTCCGCAAATACTCCTGTACGGCTTCTCGGAGCCAACTATCCCTGTTCTCCTCGATCTCTCGCATTATGGGTTCAGGCACATAAGGGTATTCATACCCATGGGACTGCTTATACCTAGCCACTATGGCTCTGTCTGCTCGGCTGAACTTAGTCAAGGTCTTCCGACCCGCCCTGCTTGGCAGCACCCAAAACTCCGGTTCTACAGGAGCAACATCGTCATATAATATGCTCGGTCCCTTTGGCAGGATGAGTTTCTGCTCTATCTCCCTGTACCGATGCTCTAGTTCATCCGCCACCTCCTGGGGAGTATAGGCACCTACCGCCCACCAATAATCGACTATGTTATTTCTGATGAGGACAAACCTGGTGCGGTCCATGCCTTCATGGTACCCGGTGAACAGGGGTGCCCACCACTTGTCACGGTGCTCGTAATCTGTTAAGGGGCTACCGGTATCTACCTCCGACTCCACTTGCGATGAGACACCGGACGTACCCGCCTCTATAGAGCGCGAGCAATCTATCCTCCCTTTGGCGTTGAAATACCTTGTAGGGTTCATCTTGTGAACCACTTCACTTACAGGCCCAGCCTCTGCTGTAGTGTGGGACCCATGGGCCCTTCCTCTAGACACGGGAGAAAAAGGTACATGTTTACGTATACATATCACAGCATCATATGGTACCTCCCCCTCAGAGCCCTCGTCGCTCAATTCCCAATCCCTTACATCTCTGGAATATTTGGGGTACTTGCTCAATTTATCCCCGCTAGGTCCCGGTGACAACACTCGTGACGGGGCAGGGGCAGTGGCCGGGGCGATGGAGCTGGGGGTTGGGGCTGGGGCAATGTTCAAATCAGTGTCAAGCAAGTGGGTAATACCCGCGACCAGTGGGCATCTTCTTGGTTGCTCTCTCCGCCGAGCTCCGTCATCCTCTGGGAGGACCATGGCCTCTCAGAGTGGCCATTGCAGCTGCCATTGCT
Organism: Ascaphus truei; assembly: GCF_040206685.1. Lineage (NCBI taxonomy): Eukaryota > Metazoa > Chordata > Amphibia > Anura > Ascaphidae > Ascaphus > Ascaphus truei. Next base: position 13,330,750 of record NC_134489.1, read on the forward strand.
GCTCTCCATGGGGAGAACAACGCTCCCGGGCCCCTTTTCCAGGCGGACCCGGAAGTGACGTCATCGTCGGCGCCCGCGGAATCTCCATCCGCTCCGTGGTCACGCACCGGAAGTGTGTCGAGGACCGGAAGGGGCGGTGGTGGATCATCCGGCCCGCGGACGGTCAAGTAGGCCGCATCCCTCTTCCTCTCGTCCTCTACAGGTTCCATCTTCGCCTGGCGGGGGTAAGGGGGTGGTGTAGTCTCCTTACCGCTCCGCTGCCGGCTGGTGATCTTTGGTTCCTCCGAAGCCACATCAGACGCCATCTCCGCTGCACTGGGAGTCACAACGGCCGTGGGACTTCTACGAGTCTCAGGCTGCACTAGCGCTCGCCGTCGGAAGGTGTCCGGACCCGTCTCTTCCCTCTCTCCGGTAAGTGGGCTGCCATCTTGGTTACCGCTGGGGTGGTTCGCCGGTAGGCGCATCGCCACCGATGGGACGCCGTCATCCTCTCCCGAAGATATTGTGATCGGATCCTCCACAAGGGAGTCACCGGGTTCTTGGGCGGTACCGCCAGTGGGTAGTGGTACAAAACAGGCTCGCTCTGGTACCTCCACTGCGGTCGCACTCTCCTCTGCCGACTGTTCTCTCGGCTCAGTAGCTGGCTGGGCCTTGGTTCCCACCGCATGGGTGACACGGGGAACTAGGGCAGCCTCGTCTCTTGTTCTCGCCACCTCCGTTAGTGTTCCCGGAGAGGCACCCCACGGGGTCTCGATCAATGGCCATGGCTCGTTAGGCCACAGGTAGTACGTGCCACATTTAGGGCATTGTGCTTTCGTGCTTGGGACCGGTCCGGGTGTCCCGCAGTGGACGCACAGGCACCGGAGGTACTCGTGGTCCTCAATCTCCACTACCAGTAAGCCGCCTGGAAGCTGGTAAATCGTGGTGCTCAGTTCTGACATAGTTAGTTCAGGGGTGGAACAGTTCAATGTTTCAGCTCCTTGCTCTTCGAATGTCAGACAGAAGTGAAGCTCGTCACTCTCACTTCCTGTCCCTCTCTTCGCTGGGGAAGACTCTTCTGATTGGCTCTCCTTGTGCCCCCTCCCTCTGGTGGAAACAAGAGGAGGGGCACTCCTTCTTTCCGTGTGACGTGGTCTTGTCTGTTGGCCAGTCACAGCACAGGTGGGTGGGCTTTCGGCTTTCGCGGCTCTCCGCGCCTCTTGCAGGGAATCTGGGTTTGGCGCCAAACCCCTGCACATCTCCCTCCACATTTCTCGCACAGTCTCTTTGCACGATGCACCTGCGCGCTCCAGGATTGGCGGGAGTCGCCATTTTAGTTCTTTCTTGCTCCGCGGAACACATGTAGTGATGGCCGCCATCTTTGATGAGCCCTCCAACTGTATGACTCCACTATTCTCAGTGTCTAGTGCAAACCTCGTTCCTAGACACTGACTATGCTCCACTTGCTCACTGAACACTCTCTGTATGCTTTCTCTAACTGTTGCCCACAAGTATGATGTGGCATAACCCAGGCTAGGCAGAACTTCTTCTTTGTGCACCGCACTCGCTGACGGTTCCTACAAGTGCTCTGTGGCGTGTTTAATGTGGGTGCTGGCTAGTGTACCGTGCATCTCCCAAAGTACGGGTGTCTCCTACTTTTGGCCACTCATAGTTCGGGCCCTGGGCCATGGTCCCTGGAGTAGTTAACAGGCTAACCCCACCAGTTGCCTCACACTATCTGCCTCAAGGAACTAGAACAGCAATAGCCTCACACCCATCTTACATCACCCTCTAGGGCACCCAGGGCGTACTGTGCGGGAATCCACGCTCCCCTGACTACCCCTGGTATGACATGCCCCACTCTCTCCAGTACTTGCACGGAAGGTGCACTTCACTCTTCCTGCTCTGCCTTGCTGAAAGCCTGTCTTGTTCTGGATCTCAGCAGCTCGCCTCCAAATGTAACCAATGTTCCCCCCCCCCCAGATGCAGATGTCTATCTAGGGTGTAGTGGGGGCTGGCTACATGTACTTGGGTGCTGCGTACCTGCTTGGAACAGGAGGGCCTGAGTCTCCCACGTTGGTGTTGGGGACAACAGGACCAGGCTTCTGGGGTAATCGCCTTCATTCTTTAGCAACGGTGCAGCGCCTCCATTCTCTATAATCCTCAGGGATGTGGGGTAGGACCCTTACAGAGAAAGAACACTGGTCCCAGGGTGAATGCTCCAGAACTCACACACAGTCTTAGGTAAAACAGCAGCAATGTCTTTATTCTTTGGTAACCCTTTGAGGTAGTACACAGCAGTTCATACACTTCAGCAGTGCTCCCAATTGTAATCCCTCCTTCTCTCCTCTCCTTCACCTCCAGACTGTATCCCTGCAGGATGGTCTGGATGGGGCCTCAATACCCCTGCCTCCATTCCACAGGGTAGGCCCTAGGAGTGAGGCTAGATATCCTTCCCCTCATCCCCTAAACAGGGTGAGGGGCATTGGTCCACCTCTATAGTCCTGTCCGCTATAATCAGAGGGGCTCTGAAGTCTCTTCCAAGCACTGTTCTCACTCTACATGTGGTCTCTTAGTTCATTCATAGCTCTGCTGGGCCCTATTCCGCTTCAGACCAGCATGGCACTCCTAGCTCTCAGGATAACACTCCACAGACTGACAGGTTGAACGCTCAACCTTCACAGGGTCATCTCTCTCAGCACTCTCAGGCTGACGGTTCTTCCACTGCAGAGAACAGACACACTGCTCTCCAGACTCTGACTCTCCAGACAGACACTCCACTCCAACCAGGCAGCTTTCAGAACTCCTCAACCAACTGACACACCACACACACAGGACAGCCCACTAAATAGAGTTCAGCCCCGCCACTCATGATATTAGCAGGACCTCCCCTCTGTCTAGGCCTGCACAGAGTCAGGGGGCCCCTCCTCTATCACTCCAGGCAGGGCTTGAAGAGGGAAAACCCATGGTCACTATTGGCACCTGCCCTTACCAGGGCTTACTCCATTAGGAGAAGGATAAGAAGCCCGTTCTTACTTACAGGGGGCTACACTCTCCCTCTGGTGGAATCCAATGGTCCCCACTTGGACCTACGTTTTGCAGCACCATCCTGCAGTGAACAAACCTGGGAACATGAACACAACATGGCAGTTTATGCATAGATTATACCCAGTGAGGTAACATCTCCAGAACACAGTTATTCCCAACGGGGAGAACCCTAATAATAATGCTTCGGATCAGGCTTCCGTATCCTTCTACCATTATGGTCAGTTATGGTCACATGATATGACTGTACCGACCCAGACTCAGGCCGATATATAACATTGTGCATGTATATGCCCCATCCTATACTCCAGATCCTGACCAACTCACTGATCCTGTCCTGATTATGGTAACCTGCTTTACCAAATTTCGTCCGCAAATACTCCTGTACAGCTTCTCGGAGCCAACTATCCCTGTTCTCCTCGATCTCTCGCATTATGGGTTCAGGCACATAAGGGTATTCATACCCATGGGACTGCTTATACCTAGCCACTATGGCTCTGTCTGCTCGGCTGAACTTAGTCAAGGTCTTCCGACCCACCCTGCTTGGCAGCACCCAAAACTCCGGTTCTACAGGAGCAACATCGTCATATAATATGCTCGGTCCCTTTGGCAGGATGAGTTTCTGCTCTATCTCCCTGTACCGATGCTCTAGTTCATCCGCCACCTCCTGGGGAGTATAGGCACCTACCGCCCACCAATAATCGACTATGTTATTTCTGATGAGGACAAACCTGGTGCGGTCCATGCCTTCATGGTACCCGGTGAACAGGGGTGCCCACCACTTGTCACGGTGCTCGTAATCTGTTAAGGGGCTACCGGTATCTACCTCCGACTCCACTTGCGATGAGACACCGGACGTACCCGCCTCTATAGAGCGCGAGCAATCTATCCTCCCTTTGGCGTTGAAATACCTTGTAGGGTTCATCTTGTGAACCACTTCACTTACAGGCCCAGCCTCTGCTGTAGTGTGGGACCCATGGGCCCTTCCTCTAGACACGGGAGAAAAAGGTACATGTTTACGTATACATATCACAGCATCATATGGTACCTCCCCCTCAGAGCCCTCGTCGCTCAATTCCCAATCCCTTACATCTCTGGAATATTTGGGGTACTTGCTCAATTTATCCCCGCTAGGTCCCGGTGACAACACTCGTGACGGGGCAGGGGCAGTGGCCGGGGCGATGGAGCTGGGGGTTGGGGCTGGGGCAATGTTCAAATCAGTGTCAAGCAAGTGGGTAATACCGCGACCAGTGGGCATCTTCTTGGTTGCTCTCTCCGCCGAGCTCCGTCATCCTCTGGGAGGACCATGGCCTCTCAGAGTGGCCATTGCAGCTGCCATTGCTGCTCTCCATGGGGAGAACAACGCTCCCGGGCCCCTTTTCCAGGCGGACCCGGAAGTGACGTCATCGTCGGCGCCCGCGGAATCTCCATCCGCTCCGTGGTCACGCACCGGAAGTGTGTCGAGGACCGGAAGGGGCGGTGGTGGATCATCCGGCCCGCGGACGGTCAAGTAGGCCGCATCCCTCTTCCTCTCGTCCTCTACAGGTTCCATCTTCGCCTGGCGGGGGTAAGGGGGTGGTGTAGTCTCCTTACCGCTCCGCTGCCGGCTGGTGATCTTTGGTTCCTCCGAAGCCACATCAGACGCCATCTCCGCTGCACTGGGAGTCACAACGGCCGTGGGACTTCTACGAGTCTCAGGCTGCACTAGCGCTCGCCGTCGGAAGGTGTCCGGACCCGTCTCTTCCCTCTCTCCGGTAAGTGGGCTGCCATCTTGGTTACCGCTGGGGTGGTTCGCCGGTAGGCGCATCGCCACCGATGGGACGCCGTCATCCTCTCCCGAAGATATTGTGATCGGATCCTCCACAAGGGAGTCACCGGGTTCTTGGGCGGTACCGCCAGTGGGTAGTGGTACAAAACAGGCTCGCTCTGGTACCTCCACTGCGGTCGCACTCTCCTCTGCCGACTGTTCTCTCGGCTCAGTAGCTGGCTGGGCCTTGGTTCCCACCGCATGGGTGACACGGGGAACTAGGGCAGCCTCGTCTCTTGTTCTCGCCACCTCCGTTAGTGTTCCCGGAGAGGCACCCCACGGGGTCTCGATCAATGGCCATGGCTCGTTAGGCCACAGGTAGTACGTGCCACATTTAGGGCATTGTGCTTTCGTGCTTGGGACCGGTCCGGGTGTCCCGCAGTGGACGCACAGGCACCGGAGGTACTCGTGGTCCTCAATCTCCACTACCAGTAAGCCGCCTGGAAGCTGGTAAATCGTGGTGCTCAGTTCTGACATAGTTAGTTCAGGGGTGGAACAGTTCAATGTTTCAGCTCCTTGCTCTTCGAATGTCAGACAGAAGTGAAGCTCGTCACTCTCACTTCCTGTCCCTCTCTTCGCTGGGGAAGACTCTTCTGATTGGCTCTCCTTGTGCCCCCTCCCTCTGGTGGAAACAAGAGGAGGGGCACTCCTTCTTTCCGTGTGACGTGGTCTTGTCTGTTGGCCAGTCACAGCACAGGTGGGTGGGCTTTCGGCTTTCGCGGCTCTCCGCGCCTCTTGCAGGGAATCTGGGTTTGGCGCCAAACCCCTGCACATCTCCCTCCACATTTCTCGCACAGTCTCTTTGCACGATGCACCTGCGCGCTCCAGGATTGGCGGGAGTCGCCATTTTAGTTCTTTCTTGCTCCGCGGAACACATGTAGTGATGGCCGCCATCTTTGATGAGCCCTCCAACTGTATGACTCCACTATTCTCAGTGTCTAGTGCAAACCTCGTTCCTAGACACTGACTATGCTCCACTTGCTCACTGAACACTCTCTGTATGCTTTCTCTAACTGTTGCCCACAAGTATGATGTGGCATAACCCAGGCTAGGCAGAACTTCTTCTTTGTGCACCGCACTCGCTGACGGTTCCTACAAGTGCTCTGTGGCGTGTTTAATGTGGGTGCTGGCTAGTGTACCGTGCATCTCCCAAAGTACGGGTGTCTCCTACTTTTGGCCACTCATAGTTCGGGCCCTGGGCCATGGTCCCTGGAGTAGTTAACAGGCTAACCCCACCAGTTGCCTCACACTATCTGCCTCAAGGAACTAGAACAGCAATAGCCTCACACCCATCTTACATCACCCTCTAGGGCACCCAGGGCGTACTGTGCGGGAATCCACGCTCCCCTGACTACCCCTGGTATGACATGCCCCACTCTCTCCAGTACTTGCACGGAAGGTGCACTTCACTCTTCCTGCTCTGCCTTGCTGAAAGCCTGTCTTGTTCTGGATCTCAGCAGCTCGCCTCCAAATGTAACCAATGTTCCCCCCCCCCCAGATGCAGATGTCTATCTAGGGTGTAGTGGGGGCTGGCTACATGTACTTGGGTGCTGCGTACCTGCTTGGAACAGGAGGGCCTGAGTCTCCCACGTTGGTGTTGGGGACAACAGGACCAGGCTTCTGGGGTAATCGCCTTCATTCTTTAGCAACGGTGCAGCGCCTCCATTCTCTATAATCCTCAGGGATGTGGGGTAGGACCCTTACAGAGAAAGAACACTGGTCCCAGGGTGAATGCTCCAGAACTCACACACAGTCTTAGGTAAAACAGCAGCAATGTCTTTATTCTTTGGTAACCCTTTGAGGTAGTACACAGCAGTTCATACACTTCAGCAGTGCTCCCAATTGTAATCCCTCCTTCTCTCCTCTCCTTCACCTCCAGACTGTATCCCTGCAGGATGGTCTGGATGGGGCCTCAATACCCCTGCCTCCATTCCACAGGGTAGGCCCTAGGAGTGAGGCTAGATATCCTTCCCCTCATCCCCTAAACAGGGTGAGGGGCATTGGTCCACCTCTATAGTCCTGTCCGCTATAATCAGAGGGGCTCTGAAGTCTCTTCCAAGCACTGTTCTCACTCTACATGTGGTCTCTTAGTTCATTCATAGCTCTGCTGGGCCCTATTCCGCTTCAGACCAGCATGGCACTCCTAGCTCTCAGGATAACACTCCACAGACTGACAGGTTGAACGCTCAACCTTCACAGGGTCATCTCTCTCAGCACTCTCAGGCTGACGGTTCTTCCACTGCAGAGAACAGACACACTGCTCTCCAGACTCTGACTCTCCAGACAGACACTCCACTCCAACCAGGCAGCTTTCAGAACTCCTCAACCAACTGACACACCACACACACAGGACAGCCCACTAAATAGAGTTCAGCCCCGCCACTCATGATATTAGCAGGACCTCCCCTCTGTCTAGGCCTGCACAGAGTCAGGGGGCCCCTCCTCTATCACTCCAGGCAGGGCTTGAAGAGGGAAAACCCATGGTCACTATTGGCACCTGCCCTTACCAGGGCTTACTCCATTAGGAGAAGGATAAGAAGCCCGTTCTTACTTACAGGGGGCTACACTCTCCCTCTGGTGGAATCCAATGGTCCCCACTTGGACCTACGTTTTGCAGCACCATCCTGCAGTGAACAAACCTGGGAACATGAACACAACATGGCAGTTTATGCATAGATTATACCCAGTGAGGTAACATCTCCAGAACACAGTTATTCCCAACGGGGAGAACCCTAATAATAATGCTTCGGATCAGGCTTCCGTATCCTTCTACCATTATGGTCAGTTATGGTCACATGATATGACTGTACCGACCCAGACTCAGGCCGATATATAACATTGTGCATGTATATGCCCCATCCTATACTCCAGATCCTGACCAACTCACTGATCCTGTCCTGATTATGGTAACCTGCTTTACCAAATTTCGTCCGCAAATACTCCTGTACAGCTTCTCGGAGCCAACTATCCCTGTTCTCCTCGATCTCTCGCATTATGGGTTCAGGCACATAAGGGTATTCATACCCATGGGACTGCTTATACCTAGCCACTATGGCTCTGTCTGCTCGGCTGAACTTAGTCAAGGTCTTCCGACCCACCCTGCTTGGCAGCACCCAAAACTCCGGTTCTACAGGAGCAACATCGTCATATAATATGCTCGGTCCCTTTGGCAGGATGAGTTTCTGCTCTATCTCCCTGTACCGATGCTCTAGTTCATCCGCCACCTCCTGGGGAGTATAGGCACCTACCGCCCACCAATAATCGACTATGTTATTTCTGATGAGGACAAACCTGGTGCGGTCCATGCCTTCATGGTACCCGGTGAACAGGGGTGCCCACCACTTGTCACGGTGCTCGTAATCTGTTAAGGGGCTACCGGTATCTACCTCCGACTCCACTTGCGATGAGACACCGGACGTACCCGCCTCTATAGAGCGCGAGCAATCTATCCTCCCTTTGGCGTTGAAATACCTTGTAGGGTTCATCTTGTGAACCACTTCACTTACAGGCCCAGCCTCTGCTGTAGTGTGGGACCCATGGGCCCTTCCTCTAGACACAGGAGAAAAAGGTACATGTTTACGTATACATATCACAGCATCATATGGTACCTCCCCCTCAGAGCCCTCGTCGCTCAATTCCCAATCCCTTACATCTCTGGAATATTTGGGGTACTTGCTCAATTTATCCCCGCTAGGTCCCGGTGACAACACTCGTGACGGGGCAGGGGCAGTGGCCGGGGCGATGGAGCTGGGGGTTGGGGCTGGGGCAATGTTCAAATCAGTGTCAAGCAAGTGGGTAATACCGCGACCAGTGGGCATCTTCTTGGTTGCTCTCTCCGCCGAGCTCCGTCATCCTCTGGGAGGACCATGGCCTCTCAGAGTGGCCATTGCAGCTGCCATTGCTGCTCTCCATGGGGAGAACAACGCTCCCGGGCCCCTTTTCCAGGCGGACCCGGAAGTGACGTCATCGTCGGCGCCCGCGGAATCTCCATCCGCTCCGTGGTCACGCACCGGAAGTGTGTCGAGGACCGGAAGGGGCGGTGGTGGATCATCCGGCCCGCGGACGGTCAAGTAGGCCGCATCCCTCTTCCTCTCGTCCTCTACAGGTTCCATCTTCGCCTGGCGGGGGTAAGGGGGTGGTGTAGTCTCCTTACCGCTCCGCTGCCGGCTGGTGATCTTTGGTTCCTCCGAAGCCACATCAGACGCCATCTCCGCTGCACTGGGAGTCACAACGGCCGTGGGACTTCTACGAGTCTCAGGCTGCACTAGCGCTCGCCGTCGGAAGGTGTCCGGACCCGTCTCTTCCCTCTCTCCGGTAAGTGGGCTGCCATCTTGGTTACCGCTGGGGTGGTTCGCCGGTAGGCGCATCGCCACCGATGGGACGCCGTCATCCTCTCCCGAAGATATTGTGATCGGATCCTCCACAAGGGAGTCACCGGGTTCTTGGGCGGTACCGCCAGTGGGTAGTGGTACAAAACAGGCTCGCTCTGGTACCTCCACTGCGGTCGCACTCTCCTCTGCCGACTGTTCTCTCGGCTCAGTAGCTGGCTGGGCCTTGGTTCCCACCGCATGGGTGACACGGGGAACTAGGGAAGCCTCGTCTCTTGTTCTCGCCACCTCCGTTAGTGTTCCCGGAGAGGCACCCCACGGGGTCTCGATCAATGGCCATGGCTCGTTAGGCCACAGGTAGTACGTGCCACATTTAGGGCATTGTGCTTTCGTGCTTGGGACCGGTCCGGGTGTCCCGCAGTGGACGCACAGGCACCGGAGGTACTCGTGGTCCTCAATCTCCACTACCAGTAAGCCGCCTGGAAGCTGGTAAATCGTGGTGCTCAGTTCTGACATAGTTAGTTCAGGGGTGGAACAGTTCAATGTTTCAGCTCCTTGCTCTTCGAATGTCAGACAGAAGTGAAGCTCGTCACTCTCACTTCCTGTCCCTCTCTTCGCTGGGGAAGACTCTTCTGATTGGCTCTCCTTGTGCCCCCTCCCTCTGGTGGAAACAAGAGGAGGGGCACTCCTTCTTTCCGTGTGACGTGGTCTTGTCTGTTGGCCAGTCACAGCACAGGTGGGTGGGCTTTCGGCTTTCGCGGCTCTCCGCGCCTCTTGCAGGGAATCTGGGTTTGGCGCCAAACCCCTGCACATCTCCCTCCACATTTCTCGCACAGTCTCTTTGCACGATGCACCTGCGCGCTCCAGGATTGGCGGGAGTCGCCATTTTAGTTCTTTCTTGCTCCGCGGAGCACATGTAGTGATGGCCGCCATCTTTGATGAGCCCTCCAACTGTATGACTCCACTATTCTCAGTGTCTAGTGCAAACCTCGTTCCTAGACACTGACTATGCTCCACTTGCTCACTGAACACTCTCTGTATGCTTTCTCTAACTGTTGCCCACAAGTATGATGTGGCATAACCCAGGCTAGGCAGAACTTCTTCTTTGTGCACCGCACTCGCTGACGGTTCCTACAAGTGCTCTGTGGCGTGTTTAATGTGGGTGCTGGCTAGTGTACCGTGCATCTCCCAAAGTACGGGTGTCTCCTACTTTTGGCCACTCATAGTTCGGGCCCTGGGCCATGGTCCCTGGACTAGTTAACAGGCTAACCCCACCAGTTGCCTCACACTATCTGCCTCAAGGAACTAGAACAGCAATAGCCTCACACCCATCTTACATCACCCTCTAGGGCACCCAGGGCGTACTGTGCGGGAATCCACGCTCCCCTGACTACCCCTGGTATGACATGCCCCACTCTCTCCAGTACTTGCACGGAAGGTGCACTTCACTCTTCCTGCTCTGCCTTGCTGAAAGCCTGTCTTGTTCTGGATCTCAGCAGCTCGCCTCCAAATGTAACCCATGTTCCCCCCCCCCCCCAGATGCAGATGTCTATCTAGGGTGTAGTGGGGGCTGGCTACATGTACTTGGGTGGTGCGTACCTGCTTGGAACAGGAGGGCCTGAGTCTCCCACGTTGGTGTTGGGGACAACAGGACCAGGCTTCTGGGGTAATCGCCTTCATTCTTTAGCAACGGTGCAGCGCCTCCATTCTCTATAATCCTCAGGGATGTGGGGTAGGACCCTTACAGAGAAAGAACACTGGTCCCATGGTGAATGCTCCAGAACTCACACACAGTCTTAGGTAAAACAGCAGCAATGTCTTTATTCTTTGGTAACCCTTTGAGGTAGTACACAGCAGTTCATACACTTCAGCAGTGCTCCCAATTGTAATCCCTCCTTCTCTCCTCTCCTTCACCTCCAGACTGTATCCCTGCAGGATGGTCTGGATGGGGCCTCAATACCCCTGCCTCCATTCCACAGGGTAGGCCCTAGGAGTGAGGCTAGATATCCTTCCCCTCATCCCCTAAACAGGGTGAGGGGCATTGGTCCACCTCTATAGTCCTGTCCGCTATACTCAGAGGGGCTCTGAAGTCTCTTCCAAGCACTGTTCTCACTCTACATGTGGTCTCTTAGTTCATTCATAGCTCTGCTGGGCCCTATTCCGCTTCAGACCAGCATGGCACTCCTAGCTCTCAGGATAACACTCCACAGACTGACAGGTTGAACGCTCAACCTTCACAGGGTCATCTCTCTCTCAGCACTCTCAGGCTGACGGTTCTTCCACTGCAGAGAACAGACACACTGCTCTCCAGACTCTGACTCTCCAGACAGACACTCCACTCCAACCAGGCAGCTTTCAGAACTCCTCAACCAACTGACACACCACACACACAGGACAGCCCACTAAATAGAGTTCAGCCCCGCCCCTCATGATATTAGCAGGACCTCCCCTCTGTCTAGGCCTGCACAGAGTCAGGGGGCCCCTCCTCTATCACTCCAGGCAGGGCTTGAAGGGGGAAAACCCATGGTCACTATTGGCACCTGCCCTTACCAGGGCTTACTCCTTTAGGAGAAGGATAAGTAGCCCGTTCTTACTTACAGGGGGCTACACTCTCCCTCTGGTGGAATCCAGTGGTCCCCACTTGGACCTACGTTTTGCAGCACCATCCTGCAGTGAACAAACCTGGGAACATGAACACAACATGGCAGTTTATGCATAGATTATACCCAGTGAGGTAACATCTCCAGAACACAGTTATTCCCAATGGGGAGAACCCTAATAATAATGCTTCGGATCAGGCTTTCGTATCCTTCTACAATTATGGTCAGTTATGGTCACATGATATGACTGTACCGACCCAGACTCAGGCCGATATATAACATTGTGCATGTATATGCCCCATCCTATACTCCAGATCCTGACCAACTCACTGATCCTGTCCTGATTATGGTAACCTGCTTTACCAAATTTCGTCCGCAAATACTCCTGTACGGCTTCTCGGAGCCAACTATCCCTGTTCTCCTCGATCTCTCGCATTATGGGTTCAGGCACATAAGGGTATTCATACCCATGGGACTGATTATACCTAGCCACTATGGCTCTGTCTGCTCGGCTGAACTTAGTCAAGGTCTTCCGACCCGCCCTGCTTGGCAGCACCCAAAACTCCGGTTCTACAGGAGCAACATCGTCATATAATATGCTCGGTCCCTTTGGCAGGATGAGTTTCTGCTCTATCTCCCTGTACCGATGCTCTAGTTCATCCGCCACCTCCTGGGGAGTATAGGCACCTACCGCCCACCAATAATCGACTATGTTATTTCTGATGAGGACAAACCTGGTGCGGTCCATGCCTTCATGGTACCCGGTGAACAGGGGTGCCCACCACTTGTCACGGTGCTCGTAATCTGTTAAGGGGCTACCGGTATCTACCTCCGACTCCACTTGCGATGAGACACCGGACGTACCCGCCTCTATAGAGCGCGAGCAATCTATCCTCCCTTTGGCGTTGAAATACCTTGTAGGGTTCATCTTGTGAACCACTTCACTTACAGGCCCAGCCTCTGCTGTAGTGTGGGACCCATGGGCCCTTCCTCTAGACACGGGAGAAAAAGGTACATGTTTACGTATGCATATCACAGCATCATATGGTACCTCCCATTCAGAGCCCTCGTCGCTCAATTCCCAATCCCTTACATCTCTGGAATATTTGGGGTACTTGCTCAATCTATCCCCGCTAGGTCCCGGTGACAACACTCGTGACGGGGCAGGGGCAGTGGCCGGGGCGATGGAGCTGGGGGTTGGGGCTGGGGCAATGTTCAAATCAGTGTCAAGCAAGTGGGTAATACCGCGACCAGTGGGCATCTTCTTGGTTGCTCTCTCCGCCGAGCTCCGTCATCCTCTGGGAGGACCATGGCCTCTCAGAGTGGCCATTGCAGCTGCCATTGCTGCTCTCCATGGGGAGAACAACGCTCCCGGGCCCCTTTTCCAGGCGGACCCGGAAGTGACGTCATCGTCGGCGCCCGCGGAATCTCCATCCGCTCCGTGGTCACGCACCGGAAGTGTGTCGAGGACCGGAAGGGGCGGTGGTGGATCATCCGGCCCGCGGACGGTCAAGTAGGCCGCATCCCTCTTCCTCTCGTCCTCTACAGGTTCCATCTTCGCCTGGCGGGGGTAAGGGGGTGGTGTAGTCTCCTTACCGCTCCGCTGCCGGCTGGTGATCTTTGGTTCCTCCGAAGCCACATCAGACGCCATCTCCGCTGCACTGGGAGTCACCACGGCCGTGGGACTTCTACGAGTCTCAGGCTGCACTAGCGCTCGCCGTCGGAAGGTGTCCGGACCCGTCTCCTCCCTCTCTCCGGTAAGTGGGCTGCCATCTTGGTTACCGCTGGGGTGGTTCGCCGGTAGGCGCATCGCCACCGATGGGACGCCGTCATCCTCTCCCGAAGATATTGTGATCGGATCCTCCACAAGGGAGTCACCGGGTTCTTGGGCGGTACCGCCAGTGGGTAGTGGTACAAAACAGGCTCGCTCTGGTACCTCCACTGCGGTCGCACTCTCCTCTGCCGACTGTTCTCTCGGCTCAGTAGCTGGCTGGGCCTTGGTTCCCACCGCATGGGTGACACGGGGAACTAGGGCAGCCTCGTCTCTTGTCTCCGCCACCTCCGTTAGTGTTCCCGGAGAGGCACCCCACGGGGTCTCGATCAATGGCCATGGCTCGTTAGGCCACAGGTAGTACGTGCCACATTTAGGGCATTGTGCTTTCGTGCTTGGGACCGGTCCGGGTGTCCCGCAGTGGACGCACAGGCACCGGAGGTACTCGTGGTCCTCAATCTCCACTACCAGTAAGCCGCCTGGAAGCTGGTAAATCGTGGTGCTCAGTTCTGACATAGTTAGTTCAGGGGTGGAACAGTTCAATGTTTCAGCTCCTTGCTCTTCGAATGTCAGACAGAAGTGAAGCTCATCACTCTCACTTCCTGTCCCTCTCTTCGCTGGGGAAGACTCTTCTGATTGGCTCTCCTTGTGCCCCCTCCCTCTGGTGGAAACAAGAGGAGGGGCACTCCTTCTTTCCGTGTGACGTGGTCTTGTCTGTTGGCCAGTCACAGCACAGGTGGGTGGGCTTTCGGCTTTCGCGGCTCTCCGCGCCTCTTGCAGGGAATCTGGGTTTGGCGCCAAACCCCTGCACATCTCCCTCCACATTTCTCGCACAGTCTCTTTGCACGATGCACCTGCGCGCTCCAGGGTTGGCGGGAGTCGCCATTTTAGTTCTTTCTTGCTCCGCGGAGCACATGTAGTGATGGCCGCCATCTTTGATGAGCCCTCCAACTGTATGACTCCACTATTCTCAGTGTCTAGTGCAAACCTCGTTCCTAGACACTGACTATGCTCCACTTGCTCACTGAACACTCTCTGTATGCTTTCTCTAACTGTTGCCCACAAGTATGATGTGGCATAACCCAGGCTAGGCAGAACTTCTTCTTTGTGCACCGCACTCGCTGACGGTTCCTACAAGTGCTCTGTGGCGTGTTTAATGTGGGTGCTGGCTAGTGTACCGTGCATCTCCCAAAGTACGGGTGTCTCCTACTTTTGGCCACTCATAGTTCGGGCCCTAGGCCATGGTCCCTGGACTAGTTAACAGGCTAACCCCACCAGTTGCCTCACACTATCTGCCTCAAGGAACTAGAACAGCAATAGCCTCACACCCATCTTACATCACCCTCTAGGGCACCCAGGGCGTACTGTGCGGGAATCCACGCTCCCCTGACTACCCCTGGTATGACATGCCCCACTCTCTCCAGTACTTGCACGGAAGGTGCACTTCACTCTTCCTGCTCTGCCTTGCTGAAAGCCTGTCTTGTTCTGGATCTCAGCAGCTCGCCTCCAAATGTAACCCATGTTCCCCCCCCCCCCCCCAGATGCAGATGTATATCTAGGGTGTAGTGGGGGCTGGCTACATGTACTTGGGTGGTGCGTACCTGCTTGGAACAGGAGGGCCTGAGTCTCCCACGTTGGTGTTGGGGACAACAGGACCAGGCTTCTGGGGTAATCGCCTTCATTCTTTAGCAACGGTGCAGCGCCTCCATTCTCTATAATCCTCAGGGATGTGGGGTAGGACCCTTACAGAGAAAGAACACTGGTCCCAGGGTGAATGCTCCAGAACTCACACACAGTCTTAGGTAAAACAGCAGCAATGTCTTTATTCTTTGGTAACACTTTGGTAACACTTTGAGGTAGTACACAGCAGTTCATACACTTCAGCAGGGCTCCCAATTGTAATCCCTCCTTCTCTCCTCTCCTTCGCCTCCAGACTGTGTCCCTGCAGGATGGTCTGGATGGGGCCTCAATACCCCTGCCTCCACTCCACAGGGTAGGTCCTAGGAGTGAGGCTAGATATCCTTCCCCTCACCCCCTAAACAGGGTGAGGGGCATTGGTCCACCTCTATAGTCCTGTCCGCTATACTCAGAGGGACTCTGACTCTCCAGCCAGACACTCCACTCCAACCAGGCAGCTTTCAGAACTCCTCAACCAACTGACACACCACACACACAGGACAGCCCACTAAATAGAGTTTAGCCCCGCCCCTCATGATGTCAGCAGGACCTCCCCTCTGTCTAGGCCTGCACAGAGTCAGGGGGCCCCTCCTCTATCACTCCAGGCAGGGCTTGAAGGGGGAAAACCCATGGTCACTACTGGCGCCTGCCCTTACCAGGGCTTACTCCAGTAGGAGAAGTATAAGTAGCCCATTCTTACTTACAGGGGGCTGCACAAGGAAACTGTTAAACTGGTACCATCCACGCGGGACCCACCCAACTAGAGGCGGTTGCTTCGCGAGTTACAGTATTGGATCCGTGGATCCCATCGTTCGCAAGACAAAGTCAGCCCGCCCGGCTGTGAACACACCCGGCAGTTACCTTCACCAAAGTGCACCAACACACTCAGTACAGTGGCAGCGCTGACCACACATATAGGGTGGTGCTATAACCTTGGGGACACTAAGGGAGTTGAGTGCCCGAGGGCCCCATAGTGCACTGTGGGGACTGTGTACAGAGTGGGAACATTGGTGGGGTGGGTTACAGTGTGCGTGGCAAGTGGGTAGCTGTAACCAGTAGCCATAATATATAATGTTATCAATAAACTGTTATTCTGTATTGCTCTGTGTATTCATTGTGTGATCGTAGGCCTATATATGTATATGGGTCCGGTAACGGGCAAATCCACATAGTAGCATTCATTACAGGTGGAGGCGCTGACGAAGATTGTTCCAGACTACACCCCAGGCTCCCTGCAGCGGAGGTTCAGACCTCCTGTGAGCCACAGGTATTGCACCACACATACACCGTAGACACATCTCTCACAGAGGGTGGGGATACATGTGCTACACTTCCTTACTTTGTTGAGGATGGTGGTTTTGGCTCTGTGTCTAAAGCTTTCAATGTACCAGTCCAGTTTGGGGTTGCGCCCAGTGTGTGGGATCCAGTTGGACTTTTGCTTCTTCCTGCTCATGTGCAGCGGCTCTCCTTCTGCAGTGTTGGCACGATCTTTGGTCGTGTCTGTTATGGAAGAAATCCTTAAGTCGCAGCCTTCTGAAGAATTCTTCCAGGTCACTGAACAGCTCAATCTTGTCCATGGGCTTGGTAGGGCAGCATGTGAGACCCTTTGATAATACTGAGGACTCGGCTTGATTTGGTGTGTAGTCTGAGATGTTAGCAGTACTGTCCAGCTGTTGGTGACTGTCAATGTTTATTATTTGTGGTTGTGCTGGCTGCTGCAGAGCATCTCATTCTCAACCTCAGTCTGCGGAGTTTCTTTTCCTTATTGCTAATAGACCCTTCAGGAGTTTTTCATTGAATATTTGGAGTTCTCTCCAAATATCTGCGCGTATTTCTCCAGTGTCTAGGATGCTGTCTATTGTCGCCTTTGTCTTTTTCCGGTTGCTGTAACAGATGCCAATTGGATGGTTCCTTAATCTTTCAGAGATCCTGGTGCACAGTTGTTGGGAGAATTTTGTGTTGTATGTGTTTGCAATAGGTTTTTGAAGGTGGGTCCTTTTGGGATCAGATGCTCCTTTTTGCATTTGCTGGGGAAGATGATATCACTGTCTGGTTGTGCCTGTTTTTTCAGTAAATCCTTTAGCTTCATTTGAGTCCGGTACAATGTGGTATCTTCCATATTTGTATATAATTCAATAAATTAATTAACCCAGAAAAGGGGGTAAGATCTGTAGTTCAAAATACCTCCCCAATATTAATATTGGACAAACTACATGTGAAATAATGTACTGTAGTAGCAGTTATAACTGAAACATACATATCAAATGTGGAAAGATATACACAAACAAATGTAATATGCTTCAAGCACACAGATGTTTTGGAACACAGTCGCAACATTAAAAATGCACAACTGGACCTAGATTCGTTTAAAAAAATTACAACAGTGGGCTGACATTTTCTTCAACAACATGGGTCGGATCCCGCTGTCCTCTCTGCATTTGCCTTCCACAGGGTCTCTCTTGGTATCCGTGGTGGCGACCTGGAGAAGGCCCTGTTGAAGCGTGGATGCAGATGGATAGTGCAGCTGGGCACTATTGTACCCCAGGGTTTGGATGATTATTTAGGTTTTGCTCTGTTTTTGTAATATTTTCAGTGCATTATCTCATGATTTCTCTCTCCTAGAATGAGCTTCCCTGTTACCTTGGGTACAGATGTTGTGCCGTCGGATTGTGATGACGTCAGACGTAGCAGAATGCTCGCGACCTGTTTAATATTTCATCAAGCTATCATTAATATAATTATTTGGTGTTTTTAAGACATCGATTAGCTAACGGTTTGCGGATTATACTTGTGTCTTGGCAATTTACAGGACGCTGCTGTAAGGATCCGTTAGTCCCGCTACCTTCAGCGTGCCCCGTCCTTACCTCGGTCCGCCATCGGGTGCTCAGCTTCCCCCGAATCCTGCGGCGCGTCACCTGGGCCATCAATCAGACGTTGGACTATGGGCACGTGCGCATCATGCGCGGAAGTTTCTACCAAGCAATCTGGACTCGCCTACGGGTTGCGCTCGCGCGGGGCGTTATCAGCACGTCACGTACGCGCGGGACACGCACTCTATGTGGCAGGCACTGCATCACCAGCCTAAGCCTGTAAGCCCTCACAAACCTGTCTCCTGCACCAATCGCAGCAAGCGTTCCTGACCCACCTCTTCTTGCCTTGTTCTCATTGGTTCCTGTTTGCCTTATATGCTGAGCCGTTTCACTGGTTCATCGGCTGAGCATAAACCTTCCTGCTAGCGAATTGTTCACTGCGGTGTTGCCTCTACAGTCTTGTTGTGTCGCCACATCCTTGTTCCTGACCATTGCTCCAGACTCCGCTCTTCTGTTCTCCTGACCTCGGCTATGTACGACCACCCGCACCTCTCCATTCCGACCCCGGCTAGCTCCTCAACGATCCGCTCCTCTCCAACACTGACCACGGCTAAAGTACTACGACAATCT
>NC_134489.1:13734396-13759396 GCF_040206685.1 Ascaphus truei
AAAATCAGAGGCAGCACTCCACAAGATTGTCAAAAAACTTTATCTACCTGATGGATGTTCTCATTTATTCACTATATATATATTGGTTGGCTAGTGCTTTTAATTTTTGTTTCTGGGGATTTATGTGCTTGTTGTATATGTTTTGTTATTGTGTATTTTGGACATTCATGCTTTTGTATTAGGGTGACCATTGACTGCTATAGTAGCTTATCATGCCTAGATTGTATGAGTACGATGTACTACTATGCTAATCAATGGGTACAGGGTAGGTATAGTGGGTCTGGAGTGGGTGTTTAGGCCTCCAAGGTGGGTAGTGGGGGAGGGTGGGTAAACCCCTTAATCACCTTATCGGTTAATAACCGCTATAGTAATTAAGGGGATAGGGGCCATTAGATTGTATTTTTTAATGTATTCTTGCTGGAGGACATGGCCCTGCAGAATGCTGACGAGAATGCCCTTCATAATGGCAGGAGTAAATAGAACGTTTTTATTTACTTTATTTATGCTGGCTGGCTAATGTTTTGTTTAATAATGGGCAAATTATCTATTATCCATATCTGGATAAAAGTTAGTTTGCACATTACTGTACTGTATGTGTTTGAGGGAGGGGGGAGGTGTATTTATTGAAATGTAGGCCATGTTTATTTTTTACAACACGAATGGTACTGCAGGCCAGCGGGGACCCGTGGGGACCACCCGAGGACCCCCGGATGGCCACAGAGACCACAGGTATTAATCCTGTGTATAAAAAATAAATTATGGTTTTATGTGGGGGCACAGGGGGTGGGTTTGTGTATTGGTATTTACTACATATTTTAATGGTTATTGGTGGCCTAGGAGGTTGGTAGTAGGGCTGTTGTGTGTATTTTTGTTTATTTTGTGTAGCAGGGGTGGGTGAAAGGGGTGGTAGCCGCAAGAATGGGTGTTTAGGCCTACCGGGTGGATAGCGGGAGGGTTAACCCCTTAATTACCTTAGCGGTATTAATGGCTAAGGTAATGAATGGGGTTAAGTCCACCCGCAACCCCCTCGCAAGGCCTAAACACCCACCAAGGGCCAAATACCACCTTCACCCACCCCCGCTACCCACAATAATCATGGCACTGGTGGTTAACCCCTTCATTCCCTTAGTGGGTTTTATCCACAAACAAAACGTCGATTTTTGCTCCTATCGCCAGCTTATCAGGATTTACTGAATAGCTGTAGCCTTTTTTGGCGATAAGCGGCTTATCACTGCTTACAGCATGAGGCCCTTAGTGTTATCACACTATTGCATCCATTGGCAGCTAGGAGGCAAACAACTTTAATTTAATGTCCACAAGTTCAGGGAGATTTTTAGCATAATTAACTGCTCTTTCTCCTTTGCCTTAAAAATTTTGAAGAAATAATTAACATAAGTAATTTTTTAATTAAAGTGCATGACTGATATCGATTGCAGAAGAAAGTCTAGAAAGTTTGTTCCTCCTGAATTTTAAACAAGAGGGGACAGTCAGTGAAAATGGAGTCACAAGGGTTATTAATTAGACTTAGATAGTGTTGATCATGGCATTATTGCACAGAAACTCCCACTGTTGTCAGCGAGAGACAGAGTGAGAAGAAGCAGGGGACAGAAAAGGAAGAGAGACAGTGACAGTGAAAAGGCAGAGTCACTATGTTAATAGGCAGGGCCGGCGAAATGGCAGTGCAATCGGTGCCACTGTCTGCACCGAGCCCCGCAGGTACAGGAGCCCCGTGCTCGTCCACACAACAATTTAATTGATTGTCTTTGGAGAGCTCGGGACCTCTATAAGTGTCTGTTACCTTGTCCTGTGACATCCTGCAGCGTCTAGTTGTCATGGCGCCGCAATGTCACATGGCGTTGTGTTGCCATGACAACGTGACATCACATGGTGTCACTTTTCCATGACAACTTGAAGCAGCATGGCGCAGCGACATGATGCCTCAACGTCATGATGCTGCTTCGTCTGAGGAGGAGATGCCGCTAAAGCCCCTGCACTGAACTCTGCAAAAGTCCCAGCCGGCCATGAGCAGAGTGGACAAATATAGGAATAGGAGTAGAGATGTGAGATATTTTTGCCGAACTTCACAAACCATGCGACCTGTGCCCTTCTTTTGCCAAAGAAACATTTGCACAGTTTTTTAAAAGTTCACAAGCAATTTGCCCAGTAAAAGACAAACAATTCAATAGAGTAAAATATTTGGGTCTTTCAATGTCTGGATGTTGTTTGAATATACTCTTTATTTGATTGTTATATGTTCAGAAAATGTTGGGCAAAAATTTTCGGGAGAATTTTCTTTCAATTTTAAAACTTTTCAAAACGTTTGAGCTGAACAGTGGTGAAGCGAATCTTGGCAGGCTCCTTCATCTCTAGATAGGTAGCCCAGATGAGACTGTAGGAAAAGGCAATGTAGGAGTTAAAACAGGAGTAGTGTTTATAGCAAAGAGGGGAGTTTTGGAGGGAGGGTATAATAAGCAGAGGGAGGATGTACTGTACTCACCCTCTTTCTGCTTGCTGGCCATGAGGATCAGCATGCCGCTAAAGAGATCCACAGGCCACACGTCTGATGCGGGCACAGGCCAAACTGTTTGTGAGGCCAATTGACCATCGCAGGAAGGAGAGCTGTGGACAGCTGGCAGAGCAACAACTGCTTGCAACCATCCAAAAGGGAGCGGCCTGTTCCAGGGCAGAGTTGTTGTGGGATGTGCTGGATGTTGTCCCCGAGGGTGATCACATAGTGAATCTGATGGGGCCAGCAGGGGTCAGATTCCGGAAGCGGTGAGAGTCGCGCTGACCTGCCAGAGGAATGGTCTTTGGGAACTCTGTGTAGCAGGAGGTTGCCAGATCTGAGAGAGGATGTTTAATGAGGGCAATTGCAAGTGTGGAATAACATGTTAACCCAGCTATGCTGGTTCTGGGTGCAGAGGAAACCATACTGCCCAGATGTGTTTCAAGAAAGAAAAAAGTTGGGGAGGAGCTGGAGCGGCTAAGGATGGTTCAAAGAAGGACGGTGACACCAGTGAGCATCAACGTAATGGAGGAGTGGCTCGTCAGTGAAGCCTTTTTGTGAAGCATCAAGAATGCTGAGACTCGGTTTTAGCAAGGGTTTCTGGATACCTTTCATAGAATTTGAGTCTGGACAAAGAGTTAGGAATTTGAAGTCATCAATGAAGCAAGCTGGAGAAGAAAGTGTGTTTGAGGCAGATGGTGGGGCCATTTGCAGTTCCTCCATTTTCAAACTTGAGGGTGTCACGGTTTGGAGTGGTCCTCACCCACCATGTGTTACATCCAAAAGGGGCATCTCTAAATTCTGACATTAATAAGCATATCTGCAGGGTGTCTTCATTTAATGGAGCTGGTGAGGGTGAGGAGGTGTGAGCCCGATTAATTGTTAGCAAAGACGGATATTGAATCAGCCTTCCGTTTATTGCCGGTCCATGCCGGCGTGTTTCCTTTTGTTGGAGAGGAGTTTTTTGTTGACCGTTGCCTGCCAAAGGGATGTTCAAGTTTTTATTTTTATTTTGAGTTATTCACTTCCTTCTTGGATTCTGATTTATGGCAAATGGTAGTGAAAGATGGGGATCTACCTTACCTGAACAATTTGCTGTTTGTCTG
Organism: Ascaphus truei; assembly: GCF_040206685.1. NCBI lineage: Eukaryota > Metazoa > Chordata > Amphibia > Anura > Ascaphidae > Ascaphus > Ascaphus truei. The sequence continues at coordinate 13,738,009 of NC_134489.1, forward strand.
CCTGGCTAGTTCCGGGACATGTACTTTTTTTGTTGAAGAGTTTTGAGAGTTTAGCAGCATGATTTGTGTTACCACGGGCACAGGGGAAGACAGAGGGCCCAACGACGAAGCTGTCCTTTTTTGGGAGTGGTAATTGACACAGTGGAGATGTTATGTAGGTTGCCTATGAGCAAGCTGCAAGAGTTACAAGGGAAGATTGCAGGGGTGACAGCAGCCAGCATCTATAATCACTGTTGGGGCATTTAGCTTTTGTGTGCAGGGTCCTTCCGATCAGCAGAGTATTTAGCAATAGGCTGGCTTTGGCTTCATCAAAGGTAAAAAAAAAAAACATCATTGTGTTTTGAGTAATGACTTGGCAGTGTGGCAGGTTTTGTTTGGAGACTTCAATGTTAGGCCCTTGTAGTTGGAGCCTAAGTTTTCGAACAGTGCTCTAAAGCTTATTACGGATATGTCTTGTTCATGAGGGCATAGCATATTTTTTCAGGGGTGATGGTGTGCACAGAGGTGGCCCCAGGTCTGGGTAGAGGAGGGTTTTGGGTTACCTCTTTAGAACTTTTTCGGGTGGTGGTGACAGTAGAGTTGGGGGTGTTCTGCTACACAATAAAAGGCTGCTATTTAGGTTGGATAACATGGGTGTAGGGGAGAGGGTGAATGGGTTGATGGACAGCTCTTCTTCATTGGTTAAATTGCTGAGGAGGTTAGTGCTCCTTTATTTATTGGGGATAATTCACTTAAGCACCAAGCATGTACCGGGGCTAGAAAATAACACACTCATTGCAAGGTGGAATTATTCTGGAGTCTGACTCGGAGGTCGATAAAGAGGACTTCGTATTACCGGATCACCTATGGGTTTGGAGGAGTGATGGGCTTGATAGGGGAGTCATTGGCACCAACAACCTGAGCATCATACAGTACTTGGGGGCATGGTGGGAGTGGTGTGAGTTCTCAGCAGAGTTTGGAACTCCTCTAGTGGATGAATACCAGGTTTGAGCCATGGTGGCATTCCTGTCTGGGTTGACGGAGCAAGGAATGTCTCCTGGCTCAATTGAAAGGAAGTAGGCGGGAATATTCTTTTTCTGGAAGTTGTTTGGTCTGAGGCATGTCAAAAAATGTTTGTAGTTTTGCGGATGCTTTTGGGGTGGAAAAGAGTTTCACCAGTATCGCCGGTCCTGCTGGAATATTTGTGAGACACTGGCAGCAGTGTGCCTTTCAAGTTTTGAGGTTGCGTTATTTATGGCCTCATTTGCATTGGCATTGTTCGCAGCGCTAAGAATTGGGGAGTTGGTTTTAAGTGGATGGGTAATGGATGGATCATTCTGCAGTGAGGTCTTTAAGTAGGAGATGTTCTCTGCCAGGCAGAAATGGATCTTTAGAAGGAATTTCTCCTGCTTAGAAAGCAAGCAGGAAAAAAAACATTTATTTTTAATACAACTTATCAGTGAATTCAGATTTGTTATCAGTGTTCAGTCTGTTATTTGCAACCTGTGTACAATTCAATATGTTTCTGTGATCTTTAGGTCCTGTGTAATTCTAATCGTATCACATAGTTATTGTTCTTCCTTATCTCGTTGGTTGCATAGTCAGTTTGCACAAAACACTAACAGGAAAGAAAGTCTATATCTACGATCAGCCTGTCTACACAACAATGTATAAACAATCTTATTATGAAAGAGAGGAGACAGATTCTAAACCATCCAGAGCATTTACTTATAACTGAGACACGAAGGCCCAGAGCCATAAAACCCCTGTGCTAATAACGGGACGTTATGAAGAACATTAATGCATGTTATTTTCCCTGAGGTTAACACCTATCCACAAAGCTAATAATATGCAAAAACAACAGCGGCTGTAGATCTCCTCAGCTTTGTCTTATTGCCATGTTAAGTGAACCCGGCCTCGTGTTAACTTCAAATATGATGACGCTAAGTATCTCTTACCTAAAGAGGGCGTCACTCCCACCCAGAACCTGAAATATGCAGGAGAGGGAAAAAGAGAGGGGGAAAGAGAGGGAGAGAGACTCAATTTTCTTATGTAGCCCAGTGACCCAGGCTATGTGTTTTCTGGCCCTGACATTATAAATCCTGGTAAGCGCAAGCAGTGTTGGGGTTAAATTCCTCTCACATGGGCAAGCATCCGAGAGTTAATTGGTATCGGTTTCCAGGTGCAGTCTGTGCCAGGGGGTGTGGGCTCACTGGAGTTGTGCTGCCCAGTTACTGGAGCTTAGGAGTGGGACCCTCACCTGGTATAAAACATGGCTCCCTTCCAAATTCAGAAGAGTGTTCCAGTGTAGCCTGCTCCTTAGGTTGTAGGCAGGATTCTACCTTGCCCTATCAGGGGTAAGGGAGTAAAGACTAGCCCAGTGGCCTCAAGCTCCTGGGGGCCTAGTCAAGGGAAGGAGGCATTTAGGTTGGGAGGCTTGTGTCTTGGGAACATCTTTTGACTGCACCTCTCTTGCATGGAATTAATATGGAGAAGGGACTGTATGAGCTGGTCCAGCAATAAACCCTGTTATACTGTTCCTGGTCTGTGGCTGATTTACTGAGAAGGTTCCTGTGGGGATAGACCCCTGCCCCTGGCAGAGCCCTGCAGGATAGAGACACTGCACCAAAGACTGAAAGCCTGTCCTGTTGTCTACTCCTTATACCAACGCCTCAGACCCCCTTAGAGCCTGCAGGTGAGCATCATCTACACTAACACTACCCATACCAACGGATTTCCCTTAGGGGGGGACAGGGGTGTTACACTTATATAACACACACACACACAATATTTCAGGGTTGGGACTCTGGATGAGAGTAACACTACCTTTATGAAGGACCTAATGAACTTGTTAAATCACTGCGTTAACTTTTGCGAAGCTCTGTGAATATGCGCTGTTAGAGAGAACACCACTTTTGCATATCATTAGCACGAATGACACTGTAAGAGATGTGTGCAGAGGTGTATGTATATATGTATGTATGCATGTATGTATGTATGGCACTATGTAAGAGATGTGTGCAGAGGTACATATAATGGAGACCGATTTGGGTGCAATTATACCTTTGCTTTATTGAGCCTGTTCCTTTATCCAGGCAAAACATACAAAAACAACAAAATAACAAACCCCTATACCTTTGTAAGGGCTAACTACTTCCCCAGACCCTATCTGCAGGACTGGAGGGATATTGCCATTACCAGCCCATCACCCCAAAGTCTCAGGAAGTACCTTAACCAGGTGTCCCACCATGTCAGCCTCTGGGAAGTTCCTGGGTCCTCTGTGTCCAGGAAATATAGGTCTCTTGGTGTCTGTGTTTCATGATCTCAGCACAGCCTTTGTGCTCAAGACAGTGTCTGTGTGCAGGATTCTCTGCTCTCCTTCTGTCAGCCCAAATGTGAGATAAGGAATCTCTCTCCTGTTTCTCAAATCAGGCATCTTACAGAGCTCTCATTAGTCCAGGTGGAGACTAGTGTAAGGAATCTGCTCCTGGGTTTTGCTGAAACCTTTTCCTTACAGAACCTTGCAGCTTCTAGGAAACCCCCCCCTTGTTTCTGCAATCAGCATCACCTGCTTCTGCAATTAGACTGCAGCCTGCTTCTTGCTGCCCCCTATGCAGCTCTGTTTGATTGGCTGTCTGTTCTATTTAACTCCTGCCCCGCCCACCAGGAAGTTGCTGAACATAGACTTTCTCTAGTAACTGTGTTGCCACAGCCTGTGTTTAGCCTGCCTGGCCTTCTTGTCATAGTTCTCAGTTACTGGCAGACTCCGCCGTGGTTACACTGAAGCCTCAGTGTTTCTTGTCCTGTCTGCAGTTCCTGTTCCCTTTGTCCTTCCAGTGGCCTCCACTACTCACAGCTGTACCCGACTAGGGAGTGCTATTTTGTGCTGAAGCACTGGATCCCTCGTTCCTGTTCCTTTCTACGTTGGAGCACCTTCGCTCAAGCGTCCTGTTGCCGAACCCCAGCATGGATATCTAAGGGTAAAAGGGGACGATAGACAGCACTCTGATAGTGTTAAATTTATGCAATTGCAGGGTGCACGGAACAAAAGGGGACCCTTATTCCCCTGTATAGTACTAACAAATCTACGTAAGTACCAGCACTCACTGTCTAATAGCTAAATGATGAAAACAGTTGTAATGCAGAATAAACATTTAATAATAAAACAAATCAGAAATAAATCAAATGTGTTTGCATTGTGCCCATACGTTGTGCCCAGTATCACAAATGGGCATGTCACAAAGTGAGGGGTGGGGGGGGGGGGGAAGGAAAAGGGGAAAAAACATGAAACACAAGGAATATACACAAAAAACGGAGAACGGAAAGTATGCACCCTTAGCATACTTTCCGTTCTCCATTTTTTGTGTATATTCCTTGAACATGGATCCCCTTAGGTGGGCCAAGCCCTGTCATCGATTTCCAAATGTTTATTCCCCTGTGTAAATGTAATGTGTTATCCTGGTGTTTGCACTCACACATACACTAGGGTTGATGCGGGAGGGAAGGGGTTAATGTTAAAATAGTGATTATAGCCCTTTGTGTAATTTTCCCGCCTTTTCAGGCTCCATTTTGCAGCCTTCCATAAGTCGCCATTGAGACTCCATGCATTCTAATGGCAGAAGTAGCGGTTTTGGACCTGTTTTCCAGCGACGACCAGCAGGTGGCGTCCGAGAGGAGGAGCGGCGGTTTCCCATTGTAAGTCAATGGGCTCATTGACTTCAATGGAGATTCCTCAACGCCGGCCTCAAGGAACAGGTTGGCAGCCATCCAAACCGCAGACCGCAAAAGCGGATACAATGTCTTTTAAAAGAGTTTAACCACTACGGTCAAGTTCAACGACAATTGACGTGGGAATCTTGAGTTCTAGGGCCCCTGGGAATAAAGTTATTTTTGTCCCTAGCTCCTAGGAACCCCCACACACGATCCACACCGGGTCCAGGAATGAGAGACCCCCGTAAGGGGTCGAGCAGAGAAGGAGGGTCGCTCCATTGAATCTAATGGTGACGTGCATTGTCTATGGCGGCGCCGGCCATTGATTCCAATGGGGAAAAGCCGCTTGGCGAAAAAACGACTAAATGTAAAATGCTGAAAAATGTAAGTCCATATCTACGGTTCTGGAATGACCAGAGGGATGGGATTTGGGTGGCATGTAGCCAAGATTACGGCTTTAATGCATGCCTTTAATGCATGCCTTAGACCAACCAGACGGAGTGTGGGCGAATGTAAAGATTTGTGGATTTTCTCATAGACTCCAATGGCGGCGGTTTCCCCATTGAAAGTCTATGGCGGGAAACTCCATTGACTACAACGGCGGAGTGGCTCCATTGAAACCCATGGTGGCGGAGCCCGTTGTTTTCAATGGGGATTTAGTGAAAAGCTGAAATTTCTTTTTAGCGGAGACTTTTATAATAAAATATGAAACGGTTTATGTGGTTTTTGTATAACTCTGGTTCCGAAGGTCGTAGCAGGCTGAAACTTGGACCCTATAGTGTACCACTTCCGTCATTAAGGTCTGGAAAGTTTGGACCCGCTGGACCTACCAGAACCGGGTCTTTTAATATGTGTAGGTATTAAAGTGTATCTGGGATTTTGGATCTGCTCTGCAAAATGCAGACTCCATCTGCTATGTTAAATAAGGCAGGAAGGGCATCTGAGGAATTAACATAGCCCGGTGATCAAAAGCTAACTGTCCTGATTGTTTATGCTAAGGGCAAGAACAAAGGGGCTGAGTGTTTTTAAGTGTCGGTCTTCACACTTACAGGGAAGCCAAAATCTCCTTCAAAGAGATTTTTGATAGACAGCTCGGCGCCTTGATTGTAAGAGAGGGGGTTGAAATGGTATTTAAACCAGAGTCAGACCTTACTCAAAGGTCTTAATGTATGGTCTTCATGATCTTCATGTATTGCTGTGATGTCTTCATCTGAAACTGAATTATGGAAGAAATGGCCCATCCTGTATCCTGATGGCTTTCTTGTCCAAACCTTTAAGTAAGTGTCATATTTTGTCTGTTATTTGTATATCTCGTGTGTTCACCTTTTTCAAAGAATAAATTATAGTTTATCATATCTAAGCCCCGTCCAGTTCAACCCAGTTATATTTTTGGAGGTGTATTATTTCTAGCCTGTCACAAAGCTCCCATCACAGGCTATTAATAAAACTGGTGGCAGCGGCGGAATTGAACTGGACCTATATTACAGTGTTCTGAGGGGCTTTGTCATATAGTGGGAACACGAGAGTAATTGCGAGTTCCTGGAACTAAAGATATTGAACACACAGTGTACAACATATAACACAAGATAAGGCACCTCCTCACTGTTCCCCTACTTGTGAGAAGCATTGCCTCCAGAACCAAAGTGCCGGCCATCCGTGTGACTGGAGCCGGGTACCGAGACCGGAGGAGTGTATCAAGCCGCCAAGGCTGAGAGAGAGGCAGCGATCGGTGAGCATGAAACCCGGCAGGCTGAGCAAAGATCCACAGCTGCAGCCGCTGTAACCATCAAACCGCCCGGAGAGTAGGGAATGGACCCAGCTCCGGGACGACAGAGACTTGTGGAGGGAGCGGGTGGTCTCGGAAACCACAGAAGTCTTGCACCAGGAGAGGTAACGGCCATTGCAGCGGCCCGTCCATGTTCCATGAAAGAGCTAGCATTGGTGTGTGCGTTGGGCAAGACGTGGTTCCCGGCGAAGTGGACCCAGTTCACGGCGTTGGTGCCGCACCGATCCGCTTACCCCCTCTCAGAACCCGGCGCTCGAGCAACTCCGCTCTGGACTCCGTTGCCCCTTGCTGGCGGTAGTCCACCGGCAGCGGAGAAGCTCCGGCAGGTGCTGCAGCACTACCAAGAAACGGGCCACAATAATGCCCGGTGCCCGGACCATGCGCGGTCGGGCGAAGAAGCCCCTCAGGGCCAGTGCTCCCGAGCTGCGGAAAAGATGACCCAGTTAGCGTCATCCTCTGATGACTCCCGCCCAGCCAGGGCGACAACCCTTCACGGGATGAGTCCTGGAGAACCTGGCCAAGCTGCATCGGCCACAGCGGCGGAGAGCGGCGGACATCCATCTGATCCCGGCGGAGAACCGGCGGCAGCGGAGAAGAAGCCGCCACTCTGGCATCCTGCCGGCGGCAATTTTATTTGGGGGAGGGTTGGGGTGTGTGGGAGGTGGGTGTTTTACATTGTTTGGCGGAGTCGGCGATTCCCAGCGATGACCGGAGCCCCACAATCCATGCTGGCGACCCTGCACCAAAGCCGGGTACTGCTGCGGCAGCTACCCGGGGCTCGCCCATGGCGGCGATGGCGGCGGAAGAGCCGCGATTCCGGCAAAGTGCCGGAGCCCTTTCTGAGTGGGGGGAGGGACAGGGAAAGCGGGAGGGGGTTATTTTACCTGGTTTGGCGGGAGCCGTGTTACTCCACAAAGACCTGGGACCCTTGTCCTGCACCATTTTACCTGTACCAAGCCCGGGCGCTGTTGTGTGTGTTATTATCATCATTATTATTATTTGCTATTTTTTGTCACATCCGTTTTCTGATATGGGTATATGTATATTTATTCATTTCATTGTTATTATTATTATTATGCTTTAGCATTAGTGTACACACTGAGATTTACTTCATTTTGTTTTTAACTCTTGACCAGTTCACTATTTGATGTGTTATATATTTTTGTCCATAAATTGTTTATTCTTGTTTTATTTATATACACTTCAGATTATGTAATTCTGGTCTTCGTTTTTATTGTTTTTATTGTACTTACCTGTTGACAACGATGTTATAGCTATGTTATTCTTTACACATATTGGGCAACACACACAGGTATTTTGGTTTACACATACTATATCAGGATGTCCGGTTCACTGACGGATCACTCTTTGACAAAGGCCTGCTGGGCTGAAACGTGTCAGAGGATCCATCAGTACTACACTTTGCTTTAATAAAGTTTTTTAGTCACTTCATCAGCCTTCCTCCGTTCTTCCATTGCGGCTGTGCTTCGTCTCTGCCTCCTGTGGGAGGAGTTCCTGTGTGTTCCTTTTAGAGCTCAATTGAGCTTAATTGGGCTCAATTATCTTGTTTATCCCTGCTTTCGAAGCTCCCATTCTCCTCCAGGCAGTCTCAGGAGCCGGACCGTCACCTTGAACAAGGTGAGAAGAACCAGAGGAATCAGACACCAGACCCAGTTTCTTCAGGAATATATTCAATCTTCTGCCTCTTTCAGGGTGAGTGCTACTCCATTTTTTAGGACCAGGAGGCCAAAGGGGAATAGCCAGCGGTAACGCACTCCCCTATCTCGCAGGGTCTTGGTGACGGGCGCAGGTTCCTTCGCTTAGCTAGCATGGTGGCGTATAGATCTTGGTAGATCTGTAATTTTGTTCCCTCAAACTCCAAACTCCAAATTCTTGGAGGCTCTGGCAATTTGGAATCTAATGATAATGTCCCTGGGGGGGTCCCCCGGTTGCGGTCTGGAACAAAGGGCCCGGTGACACCTATCATGATGGAGGTATAAGGGGCATATGTATATATAAATGCACCATTATATATGAAACAAGTCCAATGTAGTTCATCCAGAATATTGTCAGCTAGATCCCATTATGCTCCTATAGAGGGTATGTCACCAACAGTAACTGTGAGGATGTCTAAGGAGACCGTGGTAAAGATCAACCAGACCCCCAACAAATTGGTTAACCAATCCCGGGAGCTGGATCAACACAACATGTGAGCATAGGAATAATAGGTATATACTGTAGTTGTACTCACTGATTCTTGATTGCAGTATAAGATCCTGGATGAGCGTGCAACGGCTTCAGAGATACCAGCAAAGAAGAATTCTCCCATGCAGGAGGATATGGCCGTGCGTTTATGGACATGCCAAAGACAAACTGATACTGCCGGGTCACTTAAAAATGTTTTATTGAGGTCATCAAACCATACAGCAACTGCAGGTACCTCAAGGAGAAAACTGACGCGTTTTGTGTCAAAGACAAAGTGCCCTTCGGCACGAAACGCGTCAGAGTTTTCTCCTCGAGGTACCCGCAGTTGCTGTATGGTTTGCTGACCTGTGATGGTCTCCGGCACCCCTCTCAATCGGATGTTATTGCGCCTGTCGCGGTTCTCCGAATCTTCTTCCTTGTCCACCAGTTCTAGCATCTTAGTGTCAGGTAAGCCGTAGTGTTATTTGTTTTTTGTAAAGCTTTGATGGTGTCATCCATCTTTGTTTTAAGTGTGTTAGTGCTATCCCCCAGGCTGTCCAGGTCTTTTCTCAACTCCCATAATTCAGGATTTAATATCTTTACAGAATTCCTTCATGTCACTTCTTGTGACCAAATCTTGATCCCTAGCTGTGCTGCTCCTCTCCGATTTTATCACTTTCCGAATCAGAGTATGCTGAGGTGCTATGGAGCCTCCTGCCTAAGCCATCTCACTCTTTCTAAAGTAATCTGTTAATACAGGGGCTCCTCTCCTAGATTTTGCCCTTGTTGACATCCTGGGGTGATCCAATTGCTAGATTTGCCCCTGCCAGTGATCTATGATAAACTTTTATGCCGCTTATGTCTAATTATAGCACCGGTAGGGACGGAGCCTAATCCTTAAGCCTCCATTCACCTAGCCGTCACGCATACGCCCCAAATATGATGTACTGTAAAGAAGATATGGTCACACGTGTATTAATGAATCTGCCTGCAGCCTGGACGGGCTTTCTGTTTGTTTTGATTGGTTTGCTAGGCAGCGATGCTCAAGCTGCATGTGGAGGTGGTGCCATCACCACGCATGCGCAAGGAGGGTGTCACGTGTGTGCTGACATCACGGAGCAACTCATGTAGAAGCCTCACATCCAATGGTGGGGATGGGTCACAGGGGGTGAGCACTGTGGGTGTACCCAAGGGAGTGCTTGGGGTACATTTGTTACACGATACTGACCTTTGAATGGAATGTGCAAGTTGAAATAAGAAGGGAAAATAGAAGATAAGATATAAAAAAATGTTTATCGTTCTGACAGTGTACACGGAGCTGTGCAGAGAGTTTGGCAGGCACAATGAGTCCATGCCCTGAAAAGTTTAACTCTAATTTTGATGCCTGAAGCATAGAGATGAAAGGACACAGAGAAGCAAACTACTCCTGCAGCAGATATATATATATATATATATACAGTGGTTGACAAATCACCAAAAAATCTACTCGCCACACAAAAAAAATCTACTCGCCACCTAGTACCAAACGTGTGCTGCTTGGGCCAATATTTACTCGCCCGGGGGTTAAATCCACTCGCCCGGGGCGAGCAAATGTATAGGTTTGTCGAACACTGTATATATATATATATATATATATATATATATATATATATATATATATATATATATATATATATATATATATATATATATATATATATATATATATATATATATATATATATCTACTGTATAGGGATTTGTAACTTTAAAATAAAAAATAAACAATAAAAACACTGGGGATTCTGTCTACTTAAAAATCTAAATTAAAAAAAGTCAAATCAGCTGTTCTATCCACAGAGACAAATTCCATTTACATTGCCTATAATTGTCCATACACAATTCATCCCATGAAAAAATTACTACCTGTCAGTTTTCCGAGCTCAAAGACATTGTCTTCCATTTGACTGTTAAATTGAGAGAGATATATTAACATACATTTCAGCAGAGGAAGAGAAGATGCATATATTTTTTTAATATTAAGGTGTTATGAATTGTTACAGTTTGAAATCTCAAAGGATTCACGTGGAGAAGAGACTGCTTGTAAGTTGGTTACTGTCAAATCATCATTTGGCAACTCACGCTATCTTGGCTCATAATATTGTGCATTGAGTGTAATAAAGTGAGAATACACTTAGGGTGAGTTCCACGGAGCTCTGTTAAATCAGGGATCATAACATGACATTACATAGAACAGGAGCGGGCGGTATATTCCTTGTACATGGTATATACCATGTTATCATGGTATCCTCAAAGCTAGTTAAATGCAAAAACAATAGCCGTACTAGTATACGTAGGGTAAGGTGTTAAGGGTAGGGGGTTTAGGGTAAGAGGATAGGGGTTTGGGGGTTAAGGGGTTAATGTTAGGGTTTTAGAGTAAGGGAGATAGGGGTTAAGGTTAGGAATTTTAGGGTAAGGGGTTAAGGTTTGGGGTTTTAAGGTAAGGGGGTTAGGGTTTAAGGTTAGGTATTTTAGGATAAGGGGTTAAGGTTAGGAATTTTAGGGCAAAGAGTTATGGGTTTTCGGGAAAGGGATTAATGTTAGGGATTTTAGGGTTAGGGGTTAAGGTTAGGGATTTTAGGGTAAGGGGTTAAGGTTAGGGATTTTAGGGTAAGGGGTTAAGGTTAGGGATTTTAGGGTAAGGGTTTAAGGTTAGGGATTTTAGGGTAAGGGGTTCACGGGTTAGGGTAAGGAGTTAAGGTCAGCTGTTTTTAGGGTAAGGTTAGGGGGTTACCTTGGCGGTGAAACATTTGGCGGTTAAATGTTCTACACCACCAAAATAGGGCTTTTGCTTAAGTGGAGAGACAAAAGATAGGGAAATAATACTATGACATTTAACTTATAACTTTGTTTGAGGAGGTACCCGGGCGCTATCTCTATGTAGTTTATCTGATGTGCAGAAGTATAAAAAGAGTGGTGTAATACTGCCTGTAAATGGTTTTCGAGTGGTATCCTCTCGTGACTCGGAACCCCAGCAGGATCTATCCAGGACCCTTATAGGTAATGAATACAAAAAGGATGGGGGAGCACAATGGTTGGAAACAGGCAGTGTTAGAGAACTGGTGATTGCTTTTTAAGGTGAAGCGGTTATATCTTGAGCGGATGTGTTAGCTCAGGTGTCTAATCTCTAATTGGAAGGATAAGCACACATGGGTATACGTGTGTTGGTGTGAAGGTGAAATGAAATAAAGATATATAAAACTTACACGGCCTTGTGTAAGCCCTGTCACATCAAGGTTTCTTTGGGAGTCCCGTGTGCTTCTGATGAGGCTTTTCTTCTTGCGATGCGGGTTCTTCTTCTTGATGTAGCGGCCACTTACTTCGTTGATTCACAGTGCCACTCCAGGGGGATTTCACGGACCAGTGTGGGTGTAATCCTATCTTGGTATCTTGTACACTTCTAGGTGTTGCCCAATCAGAATATCAGATGATGAAAGGGTGGGGTATAGGGGTATTGATGGTAAATATATCACAATACTCACACGGGCCAGTGTGAGTACACACTCTTAGCGGTATCTTGCTCTTCTATTCCAGTTGTAGGTGCTGGTGAAGATGGGGTTAATATAAAAGACACTAATGTCTGGAGGGTAAAAACACTAACTTTAATAAAACATGAAAAATAAAAAACAAACACAGAATATAATTCTGTGGAAGGTAAAAGCAAGGGGTAGACAGTGTGGTGTTTAGTTGTAGGGAGTCTCTCTCTTCCGCGTCCGGATGGAGAGCTGCAACTGCACCTCCGCCTCCTCTGAAATGTGCTTTAAAATGTTCCAGGTGAAGAGCAACGCGTTTCGTCCAAGTACTGGACTTCCTCAGGCTCTGTAGAGTACTTGGACGAAACGCGTTGCTCTTCACCTGGAACATTTTAAAGCACATTTCAGAGGAGGCGGAGGTGCAGTTGCAGCTCTCCATCCGGACGCGGAAGAGAGAGACTCCCTACAACTAAACACCACACTGTCTACCCCTTGCTTTTACCTTCCACAGAATTATATTCTGTGTTTGTTTTTTTATTTTTCATGTTTTATTAAAGTTAGTGTTTTTACCCTCCAGACATTAGTGTCTTTTATATTAACCCCATCTTCACCAGCACCTACAACTGGAATAGAAGAGCAAGATACCGCTAAGAGTGTGTACTCACACTGGCCCGTGTGAGTATTGTGATATATTTACCATCAATACCCCTATACCCCACCCTTTCATCATCTGATATTCTGATTGGGCAACACCTAGAAGTGTACAAGATACCAAGATAGGATTACACCCACACTGGTCCGTGAAATCCCCCTGGAGTGGCACTGTGAATCAACGAAGTAAGTGGCCGCTACATCAAGAAGAAGAACCCGCATCGCAAGAAGAAAAGCCTCATCAGAAGCACACGGGACTCCCAAAGAAACCTTGATGTGACAGGGCTTACACAAGGCCGTGTAAGTTTTATATATCTTTATTTCATTTCACCTTCACACCAACACACGTATACCCATGTGTGCTTATCCTTCCAATTAGAGATTAGACACCTGAGCTAACACATCCGCTCAAGATATAACCGCTTCACCTTAAAAAGCAATCACCAGTTCTCTAACACTGCCTGTTTCCAACCATTGTGCTCCCCCATCCTTTTTGTATTCATTTAACTTATAACTGGCTGCGGCATTGCACCCATCCAGACCCTGCAAAAGCCCTACTGTACTTCATGGTCTGGATGTACTGTAAGTAACACCAAGTTTCGGTACTGTATGGCCTGGTCCCCTCGTTAACGTGAACCACGTTTAGTAAATACGGAATATTATGATAATGCTTAATTTGCATGTCATTCTCACTAATGGTCATTATCGTCAACGTTGTATGAATTAATTAGCTGTAATTAGGATGTCACACGGTCCAGCTTATCAATAAAAAATCTCAGACACACAATGCCTGTAATACACAGTTGGTCAGTAGCTCGGACCTAACTGAGTGACAAAAAATTCCACTGTTGCCAGGATCAGGGCTAATTCTTCACAGCCCCTTCCAGGAAGTCACAGCGTTGGCCATTTTTAATATGACCTAGTGAAAATATTCCTCCGTCAGTGCTTCTCAGCAACAGAAAACGCGCAACAATTTTTACTAAAACGGAAGTACCTGTAAATGCAACTGGAATGGTAAAAAAAAGAAAAATTGTCATTTTTTTCACCATAATGTAACCTTTAAATCATTTTATATTAATATCCCTTTCCTTCCATTGGCCTCTATGGTGTATGGAACTTTGTAACAGATCAATGTCCGTCAACAAGTATATTAAAAATGCCCATGAATTATACATGCTGTTGATTTAATGTAGGGACTCATAGCTTGAGGGCATGAGATACTGCCTCACAGGGAAAAAACGTGATTAATAACGGAGGCAGGAGACCAAAAATATGGAAGTCCCTGCGCAGTAAATAATTAACTCTTTTTGCCAACAGGGTGTCAATTAAATATGAAGACCTGGGAGGACTGAGCCTGAGTAAGAAGCGATTAAGGGTTTAAGGGATTCAGCAGCAAAGCAAGAATGATGCAGTGCTGTGTGATGTAAGACAGTTTAAATGGTGACTTATGGGGTGGTTTTCAGTCACTTATTAAAAGTGCAATCCCATGTAGCCAGACAAAAAAAACAACCTTTTGTAATGAATGAAACATGTAATTGGCTTTCTTTAAACTGATCTAACCAGGCTAATAGCAACATTTTGGCTGCTTTTGTTTCTCTGGAAAAGACGCTCAAATTGCACTTTACTTGGTGATTGTAAACGGGAGAGTGTTTGACAGTGAAGTGTTTTATTTACACTTATCCAACACTGACCTTATCAGGGAGAGCCAATAAAGGTAAGGTGAGGAAGAGAGAAGGGAGCGCTGTCTGTGCAAACTGTTGTTGAACACACAGGACATGAGACAAAAGGGAGCAGCCAGATGAAATCAAACCCCTCCAGAGTCTCAGCTCACCGTGTTTACACAGAATAATTAGAAATTGCGAATTTGGATTAAAAAAGTACTGTCCACCCAGGTGTGACCACTTAAACATGTCACTGTAATTAGTACACTTTGGTCCTTGAAGGGACTGACCCCTAAATATGTCACTGCCATTAGTACAGTTTGGTTCTAGGAGGGACTGACCCTTTAAACATGTGTAAGGGACTCAAGGAGTTAAACTCCCTTTACAGGGCAGGAAACTGCACTGTTGTCAGGTTTCCTAACTGAGCTGGGAGGTGGATATAATTAACTGCTGATTGAGCAGGGATAATAGGCAGGAAGTTGCCAGAGACAGAGAGGGGAAGTGAAACTTCTCCCAACCAGGAGAGACCCTGGTTGTTCTGGACCCTAGGACTGCAGGAAGCAGGCCTGCGGGGTCCAGCTGGGAATCCCACCCAGCATAAAGATTGCTACAGACTGGACACATCCTGCTCCCCGGGACAAGCATTCCTGACTTGCTCAAGGAGCTACATGGAGAACCTGTGAATGAATCCCTGCAACATACCAGATACGGACTAAAAACTAAACTGCTGTGCCCAAAGACTGTTTGTTTGCATATGGTAGTGCATGTTTTGGGCTGGCAAACAGCTTAGCTAGTGGCCCGTTAAAAAGGGCTGAAGTAGTGAGTTAGTTTCCCTAAAGGGAATAGGTGTTTATTTTATGATTTGGTTTTGCTTAAAGGGACAGTGTACTTAATGTTTAGTTGTTTGTGGAGAATAAACCACTACAGTTAAGCTTTACCTACGTTCTTAGCGTCTTACTGACCTCGCCTACAGACCGCTCTGTCACAACATGTCACTGCCATTAGTACACTGTGGTTCCAGGTGAGACTGGCCATTTAAAAGTAAAAATGCTGTTAAATAAATGTGTGTTCTTTCTTCCCTTTTAAGAGTTCCTCCCTCCACATCACTGAGCCTCCTTTCTAAACTTCCCTGAACCTGTCTAAGTGAGAGAAAGTCCCTCTGAAAATCCCAGCTGCCCAGGATAGAAAAACATGAAGCAATTATTCCAGTCTGATGATGTCAATGCCTTTACTTGAGAGGGATAAGCCAATAAACAGTATGGATGAGTGTAACAGGGACTTATCACTGTTTGAGAGAAACTGCCTCTAAATCTGGCAGCATGCTGGTTAATTGCACACCGGCAATCAACCAGACTCCACCTGGCTGATTAGGGCTCTGAGAAAAGCCTGATGTGAAAAACAGGCTCTCCTTACTGTAGCTCACAGTTGGACTGACAGATGGAGAGCAGAGAAGTCTGCACACAGACACTGTATTGAGCACAAAGACTGTGCTGAGATCAAGACTCCCAGATAACTACAGTATATTTCCTGGACCCAGAGGTCACTGGAACCTGCCAGAGACTGACATGGAGGGCCACCTGCTTAAAGTACTTCCTGAGACTTTGGGGTGATAGGATGGTAAGGGGAATATACCTCCAGTCCTGCAGATAGGGTCTGGGGAAGTAAGTTAGCCCATACAAAGAGATAGGGGTTTGTTATATTGTTGTTTTTGTATGTTTTGCCTGGATAAAGGAACAGGCTCAATAAAGCCAATATATAATTTCAAACTTAAACAGTCTCTATTTGCATACCTCTGCACACATCTCTTACAATGAGCAAGCACAGGATTCTGGGAGAGAAAATAGCAGCCTCAGAGCATCGCTGACTGTAGCACACTGCAACTGGGTGTTTGCATGTTTGATTTATAGTTTCATTTTATCTCCTTTATTGGTTCTCCCTACAAAGTTAAGGGAGTGACATCATCAGCCTGGAAGAAAATCTTCTATATGCCATGTTGCCTGATCACTGCCATATTCAGACAGTATTTTCAGAGGGTATAATACAGCATTTTTTAATTGCCCCAATACTTGCATTTTATTGCATCGCCAAAATATGTGACTAAGCCCTAGACTTTTAGCTGCCCTAATGAGGTACAGGTGCCAGCATGCTTAAGGCCCCTGTGCCATAGAGCAGGGGCGCGACTGTCACAGAGGCCTCGTGCTTTCCCGAAGACATTTAAAATAAATGCCGTGGATCGCGCGAGGCCTCTGTAACTTTTCACTTACCTGAAGTTCAAGCGACGCATCTCCATGGCGCAGGGTCACATGACACAGTGACATCATTTGACGCCGGAGCCGTGCTGGGGAGGGGGGGGGGAGGGGGGGCAAGCCAGAGGAACAAGTAATAGGAAAGTTGGAGTACTACTGTAGTCAGTGAGAAAAAATACTGCAGGAGAGTGTGTCCCATAAGATAAAAATGTTTAATGGATCAAAGGCATCAACCACAGAGATGGAGCCCAAGTGGCCTCCACCAACGCATTTCGAGCATCACGCTCTTTGTCAAGGTGCAAGCCAGAGGAGACGGGGCGCGTGAGAGAAACTTTGCACACCCCTGTGCATAGAGGGTACATCATGTTATTTTTGCTAATTTTCTAGGGTAGTGATTTTCAACCAGGATTCTACCGACACCCCTCAAGGGTTCTGCAGCCGACAGAAGGGGGTGAGCTGGGACAAGTGTCCCAGGCCCAGCGACGGAAGCCCATGTAGCAGAAGCAACCCGCCAGTTACTGCATTCCTCTCCCTCCTCCTCTCGACGCATATGTTCGATCCAACTTTCGGCTGGTGCAGCACCACAGGGCAGGGCCGGCCTTGGATTTTGCGGGTCCCAGGTGTGCTCCCCAGTAGAAGTAGGTAAGGTTACTTACCAGCTGGGTTGGGCGATTCCTTGAAGTGTGGCCCTCATCCTGCAGCGTAGGGAGGGGTGAGGGGTGTACAATAGGGGAGTGTGTAAGAGGGGTGGAGAGAGAGAGAAGGGAGAGAGTAAGGTGGCAAGAGAGAGAGGGGTGAGTGTAAGGGGGGAAGAGAGAGATGGGAGAATGTAAGGGGAAGAGAGAGGGAGGGAACGTAAGGGGAAGAGAATTGGGGGGAAGCGAGAGGGAGGGAGTGATAGGAAGGTGTGTAAGAGGCAAGAGATGGAAGGAGGATAAGGGGGAGGGAGAGGGAGGGAGTGTTAGGAGAAAGAGAGGGTGGGTATGTGGGGCAGAGGGAGTGCAAGTGGGGGTGGGTCATAGAGAGTGTAAGGGAGGGAAGAGGGGGGAATGTAGGGGGTGGAAAGAGTGTATGGTGGGAAGGGAGGGTAATGGGGAGAGAGAGGGATAGAGTGTAAGGGGGGAAAAGAGAGGGGGAGAGGGAGGGAGTGTATGGGGAAGAGAGGGAGCAGTATAAGGGGGAACAGAGAGAGGGATGAGTATTAAGGGGAAAGAGACATGGAGGAGTGTAAGAGGGGGAGGGGGAAGAGAGAGGAACGGGGGGAAAGAGTTTCGGGAAGGGGGGAGAGAGAGGGTTGGGGCTTGCCAGAACTTTACAATATAATTCTAAGATTCCTTAACCAGAAAAGAGTTGAAAACCACTATTCTAAGGGGAGATACATTTCCTCCTACATTTTAGCCAATAGGGAGTTGGCTACAACCAAGTGATCGCAACCAAAGCACTGGTGTGCTGCCATACTTCTGGCATTGAACGGTTACTGCTCTTTTTTAACATATATTTATGTATTTTGTACCCTATTTTGTAACAAGGGGTCCCATGGAGATGAACCCCAGCAGGGAGAACCTGCTACGGATATTTTTGACTATGAAATTCACTTGTAAGAATTCTTGCCCCGAGAGAAATTATATTGCCACTGGGATCAGCCTCACTCTGGCAGCCAACAGAAAGCCGTGACATCACCGTCAGATGACCGAGCTATGTAATGGTTTACTTTTGCCAGTACTAGCAAGGAAAAACAAAGATGGCAGTTGGATCACCCTATGAGAAGCTGGTGCCCCGGAGCTATGAGTGTCACGGATTAGCTTCGGGGGACCCTCTGGTTCATATAAGGTAAATAAACAATACTTGATTTTGAGGGCTGCTGCTTTAACCCTTTGAGTTCGTAGGGTCCACGGCACCTGAGAGACACAACACGTGTGTGATCACATAATTGTGGCGTCACTGAGAACAAGAACAGAACAAAGAAGGAGTCCTCCTTCATTACCCTGCCTGTTCCACAGGAGCACAGAACGTGATCTCCCCAAGAAAACGAGCTGAAAGCCCAGGAGGTAGCCACTAGGTCATTGACTCAGCCACCTGTGCTGAAGCAGGGATATCCTTAAAACCTTGTCTCTTGGTGGCCCTTGAGGACTGGAGTTGGCCATCCCTGCACTAGGTTATAGGGCCCCTGGCGTGCCAGACCCCGTGAGCATTGGTCATCCAAATGTTTGCTCAAGTATACCTCTAATTATGTGCGTAAATGTCAATCTGACTTTGAACTTTAAAAGCGTCAAACTCAAATACAAAGAGCCCATTGAATTTCCAGAAGGTTTTTTCAATGCTGATTGATGGATTCAAGGTGTCAAGAGTCTGTCTCCCTCTCGCATCATTTATCTAACGTGTACATATCAGTGACAGGAGGGATCCACACTCGAATACACTTCTAAATCATAAAGCAGAACTATCCCTGCGATTAACCCCTTTGCTTCAAGAGAGGTGTGCGGCGCCTGTAGCACATTTCCCTCGTAGGGTGATTGGAGGGAAATGCGCTACAGGCACCGCACACCTTGGATTGCTGATTGGACTGCTTCAAAGACTTGATCAGCACACGAGTGAGCAGCAGCTGTGTACCCCGCGAATACCCTCTCTATTCGCCTTTCTCCGCCCATAGCCGTGACGTCATTGGACGGTGCAGGCGCCGCGACAATCAGCTGGGCAGGCGGATAAACAGAGTGCCACAGGGATCCAGTGTTCTTCTCCCTGCGATTCTGCAGTCTATCTGCGCTTTACATGTTGTCTTTCTGTAAATTCATTACTGTACTTCTTTTGCTTATTGTTCTATAATCCATTTTGCACTATCTTTGCTTCTTCTTTCTACAAAAGACAGAAATGCCCAATGCTACATCCAATGTGACAAAATACAGTATATAGTAAAACGCTTCAATATTCTGGTGAGTAAGGGTCATTTAGTTAAACTCTTTGGCCAAAGCGTTATAAGCCTGCAGCCACGTCACGGCATGACCAGTAAGCAGCCACGTCACGGCATGACCAGTATGCAGCCACGTCACGGCATGACCAGTATGCAGCCACGTCACGGCATGACCAGTATGCAGCCACGTCACGGCATGACCAGTATGCAGCCACGTCACGGCATGACCAGTATGCAGCCACGTCACAGCATGACCAGTATGCAGCCACGTCACGGCATGACCAGTATGCAGCCACGTCACGGCATGACCAGTATGCAGCCACGTCACAGCATGACCAGTATGCAGCCACGTCACTGCATGACCAGTATGCAGCCACGTCACGGCATGACCAGTAAGCAGGTCCTAAAACTAACTATGCAAATTCTCAGTTACCTCTGCTGAAGGGAAAATGACTGGAGTGGGTCTGCTCACACAGGAACATAAAAAAACAAGCTACTGTAAAAAGTGGGGAGGGGTGAGCTTAAACCCTGGGAGGAGGGGCCACTAACCTCCAAACAACTGATACCAGTTGAACATTTAAATAATAAACACACAATCCCAGCAAGCTCAAAACCTCTTTACTTATTACCATATATTTTTTGTCAATTGGATGTAGCATTGGGCACCCCTGTCTTTTGGAATATATATATATATGTAACGGGTATTCCCCCACCCAATCGCAAATAGGGTCTCCTAGGGGAAATGCTACTCTGGTTACAAGGCATAATAGTGTGGCGCACCTGCTAGCTTACAGGACTCCTGAGTCTCCCGCTTGATGGTATTATAAGGAAGGTCAGGAAAGGCTTCTGGGGACATACCCAGTACGTACTCACGGTGACAGTGCCTCCATCTATTGCAGGCCCCAGGATATGGGGTGGAATCCCTGGAATAGATCGTCCCACTCAGGGATGAGAGATTCAAGTCTCACAACCGCTTCTTTATAAATCAGGAACACTTTATTTCCTCTGCAGCACACTGTACAGCATACACAGTCACAGCAATACTTCTCAGGATAACCCTGGCCTTTCACTCCCAGTCAGGGCCCTGGAAGCAGGCCTAGCTCTTCCACTACCCCTATCAGAGTAGTGGGAACAGTCTACCAGCCTCTCCCCGAGGAAGGGCCTCAAGCCTGCCAGGTCCCTGACAGCTCGATTAGGTAAGACTCAGCTCCTCTCAGGGTAGGAGCAACTGACTCAATACAGGAAATGCAGATCATTAAGACAGATACAACAAGAGCCCGCCCCTGTCCCTTATTGGACACAGGCCTGATTGCACTGTTTTCTCTGCCTCACTGATCTGCAGTGAGTGGGGAGAACCCATCTTAACTCCGCTCCCTTCCCCGGCGCTCTCACCTCCCACAGGCCGCTCCCTTCCCCGGCGCTCTCACCTCCCACAGGCCGCTCCCTTCCCCGGCGCTCTCATCTACCACAGGCCGCTCCCTTCCCCGGCGCTCTCACCTCCCACAGGCCGCTCCCTTCCCCGGCGCTTTCACCTCCCACAGGCCGCTCCCTTCCCAGGCGCTCTCACCTCCCACAGGCCGCTCCCTTACCTGATGCTCTCCCTCACACACACCAGTCCCTTCCCCCGGCTCTCACCCTCCCCCTGGCTCTCACCCTTGCCCGGCACTCTCCCTCACACACACCAATCCCTTCCCATGGCTCTCACTCTCACCCTTCCCCGGCGTTCCGTCCCCACGGATGCAGCACGCGCG
>NC_134489.1:13764396-13769396 GCF_040206685.1 Ascaphus truei
GAAGTGTGAGCAGAGCAATCTGGCTGGTCCCTTGTTGGAGATAAATATAAGATATGTATCTGTTGTAATAAATAAAGCTGTGGCTGTTCATTTCTCCCAAGAAGTTGTTGGTGTGTTTTTTGGGAATGGGAAAGGGGTCCATCTCAAGGCGTGGGTAAGTCATGGCTTTTTCAAACATTTACTATGTGTTTTAATAGTTCTGAAAGCCTAACTTTTCAAAGCACAGTATTTATGGGTTGTATCAGCCAGGAGGCTTGCAAGGGGCTGTGACAGTGTAGGGGTTAAGAGTTAGTCGGAAGCTTACATTTCACTTGAGAAATAATGCAGCAGGGATTCAAAATGCAATGTGATCTTGGTGAAAATATAAAGCAGTTGTTAGAACACCACTATTAAGGTCACGTTGCTCCTACGTGGGACTGACCTTTTAAACATGTCACTATGCTCCAACATGGAACTGACCATTTTACCCATTAAACATGTCACTGTCACTAGGTCACTTTGGTCCTACATGGAACTGGCCCTTTAAACAATTAATCATGTCACTGTCACTAGGTCACTTTGGTCCTACATGGAAATGGCCCTTTAACCAATTAATCATGTCACCCTTTGTTTCTATATCAAACCAGTGTTTCCAATGAGATGTTAAGCACCCCTATAAAGCCCAGTGTACTGTATATAAGCCGATATCTCCTTAGATCTGAATCTAGAATTGAACCTTTAATGAGTCACATTTATCTGCTGTATGCCTGGCAGAAACTTTTTGATAATTGTCTTCCTTCAGGGGCTGTTACTTTGAGATTGAATTAATGCTATTATTTGACATCACAAATGTCATCTCTGCTGGAGCGTTAATCAGGTTACTACACACGCTATCTTGTCAGCAGAAGTTACTCTTGCTGCATTAAAGTCAGTTTGTTACGGAGTATTATAATAAATCATGCACAGTGATCTAGTCAGTTATATAGAGTGCTGTCCTACTTCCAAGGAGTGAGGGGGTAAACTAATTCCAAGCTGTAACACTCTGGGATGCTAACTCAGATGCAGTCACAAAATAAGAGAAATATTGAGTACCTCCATCTTCCTCCTTGACCAATGGACACCCCACTTATCTCCCCCTTATAATTAATAATGGACAGATGACCCCCTGCTGGCCGTATAACCTTGTAATGATACCCACTTCTTGCACCCAAAGAGGATATTACGCCACCTCCCCAAACTACCAAAGGTATTAAACCACCAGCTGTCCCAAGCCCTCACACCCGTAGGCTGTGACAATGATTAAACAGGCACGTTTAAATAACCCCTTAACTACAAACATCACTTTTCTTTCATTTAGTCATCCCTTTATTATTATTATTATTATTATTATTATTATTATTATTATTGTGTCTTTATTTATATAGCACCATTAAAGTACATAGCGCTTCACAGTAGTAATACACGTGGTAATCAAATAAATAACTGATAATATATATAACAGATCATGGGAATAAGTGCTTTTGACATAAAAGTAACATTAAGGAAGAGGAGTCACTGCTCCGAGGAGCTTACAGTCTAATTGGTAGGTAGGGAGAACGTACAGAGACAGTAGGAGGGAGTTCTGGTAAGTGCGTCTGCAGGGGGCCAAGCTTTATGTGTATCATGTGTCCAGTATTATCCACAGTGCTATTCGTATGCTTGTTTAAGCAAGTGTGTCTTAAGGTGGGTCTTAAAGGTGGATAGAGAGGGTGCTAGTCGGGTACTGAGGGGAAGGGCATTACAGAGGTGTGGGGCAGTCAGTGAAAAAGGTTTAAGGCGGGAGAGGGCTTTAGATACAAGAGGGGTAGAAAGAAGACATCCTTAAGAAGAACGCAAGAGTCGGGATGGTGCATAATGAGACATTAGGGCTGAGATGTAAGGTGGGGCAGAAGAGTGTGAAGCTTTAAAAGTGAGGAGAAGAATGGAGTGTGAGATGCGGGATTTGACCGGAAGCCAGGAGAGGGATTTCAGGAGGTGAGACGCGGAGACAGATTTAGGAAAGAGCAGAGCGATTCTGGCAGCAGCTTTTAGGATAGATTGTAGGGGAGACAGGTGAGAGGCAGGAAGGCCGGACAGCAGGAGGTTACAGTAATCAAGACGGGAGAGAATGAGGGCCCGAGTCAGAGTTTTAGCAGTCGAGCAACAGAGGAACGAGCGTATCTTAGTGATATTGCGGAGGAAAAAGCGACAGGTTTTAGAAACATTATGAATTTAAGAGGAGAATGTGAGAGAGGAGTCAAGTGTGACCCCTAAGCAGCGTGTTTGGGCTATTGGGTGAATGGTTGTACTTCCAACAGTAATGTGGAAGGAGGTAGTAGGGCCAGATTTGGGAGGAAGTATGAGGAGTTCTGATTTTGCCATGTTGAGTTTAAGGGGGCAGCCCCAGTCACTTCTACAGTGCACACCTCGGTGTGCGCTGTGCTATCAAGCCCCGCCCCCTCAGTCAGGCCGGTCCCAGTCCCTACCTTGTCGCGCACCTTTCCCCAGCGGTGTGCACCTTTCCCCAGCGGTGCGCGACAGGTTTTCAGGGAGGCACGGGAATTTGAAATGAACATCTGCGATGGAGGCGTGGCCACGCCCCCGCCGACGGTTCAGCCAATAAGGGCGAACCAGCCATGGGACGTCATGGCGACGCCCCTGCAAATCCACACCCCCTCCCATCGCAAACCTTCCCTCTCCCCTCAGACCACCTATCGCGGTGTAGAGCTGTGCACGCGCCGCCCCCCCCCGCCTGGCGCGCGTGCCACAGTGAAGACTTGAGACTCAGCCTAAAGCGGCGGATGGCCATCCAGGATGATATAGCAGAGAGACATTCAGAAACTTTGGTCTGTGCAGCAGGTGTAAGGTCAGGGTTGAAAAGTACATTTGTGTGTCATCAGCATAGAGGTGAGATTTAAACCCAAGAGATGTTATTAGGTCATCTAGAGAGAGTGTGTACAGAGAAAAGAGAAGAGGACCCAGGACAGAGCCCGGGGGTACCCCCACAGAGAGATCAATAGAGGTGGAGGAGGTGTTAGCAGAAGAGACACTGAAAGTACGATGGGAGAGGTAGGATGAGATCCAGGATAGAGCTTTGTTCCGAATACCAAGAGTATGGAGAATGTGAAGGAGAAGAGGGTGGTCCATGGTGTTAAATGCTGCGGAGAAGTCGAGTTATATGAGCAGAGTGTAATGACCTCTGTCTTTGGCAGCATGGAGGTCATTAGTTATTTTAGTGAGGGCTGTTTCCGTGGAGTGAGCAGTGCGGAAACCAGATTGTAGATGGTCTAGGAGAGAATTGGTGTTGAGAAAATGAAGCAAGCAAGAGAATACAAGATGTTCAAGGAGCTTAGAGGCAAAAGGCAGGAGGGAGACAGGTCAATAGTTAGAAGGACAGGTAGTGTCAAGCTTGCTGTTTTTAGTAATGGTATAACTGTTGCATGTTTAAAGGAGGAGGGAAAGGTACCAGAGTAGAGGGAGGAGTTAAAAATGCGTGTGAGCGTAGGGATTATAGTATGACCAAGATGTTTTAGGAGATGGGAGGGAATGGGGTCAAGAGAGCAAGTGGTAGAGGGAGAAGAAGAGATCAACAGTGACACATCCTCCTCTGAGATAGTGGAAAAAGAGTCAAGGAAGGCAGGAGGAGAGTTAGGAAGAGGTGTAGGATGGCAGGAAGAAACAGACGGGATATTCTGACGTATGGATTCCACCTTTTCCTTAAAATAGTCAGCAAAGTCCTGAGCTGAGATGGAGGAAGGAGAGGAAGCTGAGTGTGGTTTGAGTAGAGTGTCAAAGACAGAGAAGAGTCGGCGTGGGTTAGACTTGTGCGTGTTGATTAGTGAAGAAAAGTAGGCTTGTTTAGCTTGCGAGAGGGTAGAGTTGAAACAGAATAGCAAAAATTTGTAGTGAAGGAAGTCTGCGAGAGTATGAGATTTTCTCCAGGGGTGTTCAGAGGAACGAGTGAAGGAACATTGCATGCGTGTGAGGGAATTTAGCCAGGGTCTGGAGTTAGAAGGGCGAGGACGGCAAAGAGAAAGTGGGGCATGTAGATCAAGAGAGGAGGATAAGGCAGAGTTGTAGTTCCTGACTAGGTTGTCAGGGTCTGTAGCAGAGAGTAGAGGGAGGAGCGTTAAATGTACTCAAAGTCAGGTACTGCAGGTGAATAGATCGAAGGTTTCTGCAGAACCGGGGGGTAGATGGAGTTGGAGAATGGGAGAAGCGAGATAGAGAGAATGAGATGAGGTGATGGTCAGAGAGAGGAAAGGGAGAAATAGAGAAATCGGAGGGAGATAAGATTTTAGTGAAAACCAGGTCGAGTTGTCCATCTTTGTGGGTGCTGGCTGCAGTCCACTGTTATAATTATTGCCATTTTTTTTTCTTTTTAAAATAAGAAACGTTTTGACAATACAATGACATATATAACACAATTTAAAACTTTGGTAACTCTGAACAAACTGTATGACCCAAGCACTCACAATTTGACCTTTACGGCCCTTTCCTGACAATGATGTCCCTTACTCTAAAACAGGGAGGGTGGGAGGTCAGCTCTCCTGTTGCAGAAAGGTAATAGGGCGTAGCAATGGGTGTCCCCTTGCTATTTAGCCCAGCTACCCCAGTCATGGACACCCCAACCCCCACCCCCCCCCCCGGTCATGGTCGCCCCTCGCTCTGAGCTCATGGCTTACTTTCTTGGACTCCCACTTGTTCCCGGTCAACTCTTTTTCTCTCTCTTCCTTTCTTTATCTCTCTTTCTTTTCTTCCTCCCCTCCCCTCCATGTGTCCCAATCCCTCCTTTGCTCTCCCTCTCTTCCTTCTTATTCTCTTCTTCTATTCCACAACTTCTTCTGCTATACCCAACTCACTTCTGCTCTCCCTCCCTTTTTGCTCCTTCTATGTGTTTGGTGACACTGGTTCCACCCCTCTTTCTCCTTTCTCCCTCTTTTCTGCAATTGTTCTGTGCACTCTTCCGATCTGCCTGTCCCTTTCCTCCTGTGGTCTCTTTT
>NC_134489.1:13774396-13811314 GCF_040206685.1 Ascaphus truei
GGTTCAGCTATCACTCTACCTTTCCCTGTCATGCTGAATTCCTGAGTGACAGGAGTGGAGTTGACACAGGGATCTGTTATAGCCACTGGTGGTACAGATACTGGGCCCTCCCTGTATGGGCTGAAGGAGGGAAGTGCCTAAATTATTGCTTGAAGTTCATCCCCTTAGGGGTGAGACCTTGAGTTGGTTCCAGCCTACCCCTGCATGAGATAGGATGTGTTGGAGAACGTCTCCCCCAAGCTGGGAGTGAGACGTGCTCAGCCCCTCATGGACAAAAACACATAACCTACATAACAGCTGGAGCATAAGCTACAATATCACCAGCAGTGGCTGCTGTAATATAGAACATCCTTTTTTGTACTTCTGGCTTCGCTGCAGTCTGTATGGAGGGAGGTAACAGAGAAAGGATGGTCATAGCGGGGACCGCCTTTAGGCTAAGGCCCCGCTCCCAGAGTCAGCGCACCTGCGCTGCTGACAGGCGGTGCGCTGAGATACACAGACCGCGATCTGCGGTCTGTAGGGAGCGGGAGCCGGAGCGGGAGGTGGGCGGGAGGTGGGAGGTTTGATCGGGAGGTGGGCGGGAGGTGGGCGGTTTGACAGGGAGGGGGCGTGGCTTGAGCGGAGGGACCCGCTACTCTCCCCCCCCTCCCTCCACGGACTCGGGCTGGAGCTGGAAGGTAAGTTTAAACACACACACGCAGGCACTCATTCATACACGCGCACACACACACACAGGCAGGCACTCACGCACTCATACACACACACACGGGCGCACACACAGGCAGGCACTCACGCACTCATACACACACACACACACAGACAGAGGCAGGCACTCGGGCACACACACACACAGACAGGCACTCACGCACTCAGACACATACACACACAGACAGGCACGCACTCAGACACACACACAGAGAAAGGCACTCACCTGCTTTCACTCCACACTCCTCCCCGCTCCCCGAAGCCTCTCCTCCTCCCGAAGCCTCCCCTCCCCATTGGCTCACAGCCACACACGTCACGCGTCAAAGCTAGAAAACACCATTCTCTGGTGTCTCCAGCGGCTGACGCGCGACAGCGTGTAGTCAGCTGTGCCGCCAGTGGGGACCGGGACCGGCTCGCGAGGATTCCCCTGCTGGTGGGGAACTCGCGACATTGCCGCCCGCGCCAACGAGCGCAGCGGGACCGAGGCCTTAGCCTTGCTGGAGCCCCTATGTCTTGAGGCGCTGACACCGAGAAGGAAAGAACATGAGGAATCCCTAAAAGTCTGCCCTGTACCCCCCACACCATTGTGGGAAACTCATCTCTCCTGTACCACGCAGGTAACAAGCACCACACCAAGCAGTCGCATAGCCATAATCTCCCAGAGGGGGGGGGGGGCTGAACATGTCCTACATATATCAGTGTGTCTATGTGAGTGTATTCGTCTGTGTCTACTGTGATCAGTCTGTTAATTTAATGTTACTGTTTATGTATCCTGGTATGTGTATTAGTGTGGTAATGTGTACTATATGTTTAACAGGGTGTTAATGTGCATGTGTATCCGTGCACATGTGAGTGTATGGATGTGTCGGAGTGCATTTCACTGTGTGTGTGTGCATATTTTATTGTACTGTATGTCTTTATTTATATACCGTAGCGCCATTAATGTACATAGCGCATCACAGCAGTAATACACGTGACAATCATATAAATAACAAGTAATACAAATAACACATGATGGGAAGAAGTGATTCAGACATAAAAGTGACACTTAGGAAAAAGAAGTCCCTGCTCCGAAGAGTTTATAATCTAACTGGTAGTTAGGAAGAACATATAGAGAGAGTGGGAGGGAGTTCTGGTAAGTGCGTCTGCAAGGGGCCATGGTTTATGTATCATGTGTATAGTATCAGCCACGGAGCTACTCTTGTTCTTTGTTAAGCAAGTGTGTTTTAAGGTGGGTCTTAAATGTGGATAGAGAGAGTGCTAGTCCGATATTGAGGGGAAGGAAATTCCAGAGGTATGGGGCAGTTAATGAGAGGTTTAAGGCGGGAGAGGGCTTTAGATACAATGGGGGTAGAGAGAAGACATCCTTGAGCGGAACGCAAGAGTCGGGATGGTGCATAGCGAGAAATTAGGGCTGAGATGTAAGGCGGAGCAGAAGTGGGTAAAGCTTTAAAAGTGAGGAGGAGAATTGAGTGTGTGATATGGGATTTGATAGGAAGCCAGGAGAGGGATTTCAGCAGTGGAGACGCTCAGACAGATTTAGGAAAGAGTAGAGTGATTCTGGCAAAAGCGTTTAGGAAGATTGTAGGGGAGACAGGTGAGAGGCTGTGTGACTGTGTATATTAGTGATAGTGTGTGCATCACTGTGTTAGTGAATTTGTGCATTGTTGAAAGAACAGCTGGTGATGCATTAAGGAGGAGTTATATGGGGTAATAATAGAAGAAAGAAGTTATAGGGAGCGGTTATATGGAGCAATAGGAGGAGTTATAGGGAGCGGTTATATGGAGCAGTTATATAGAGTCATAGGAGGAGTTATTGGGAGTGGTTATATGGAGCCATAGGAGGAGTTATAGGAAGGGGTTATATAGAGCAATACGAGGAGTTATAGGGAGCGGTTATATGGAGCAATACGAGGAGTTATAGGGAGTGGCTATATGGGGAGATAGGAGGAGTTATAGGGAGAGGTTATATGGAGCAATATGAGGAGTTATAGGGAGCGGTTATATGGAGTAATAGGAGGAGTTATAGGGAGCGGTTATATGGAGCAATAGGAGGAGTTATAGGGAGGGGTTATATGGAGCAATAGGAGGAGTTATAGGGAGCGGTTATATGGAGCAATAGGAGGAGTTATAGGGAGGGGTTATATGGAGCAATAGGAGGAGTTATAGGGAGGGGTTGTGTGGAGCAATAGGAGGAGTTATAGGGAGGGGTTGTGGGGAGCAAAAGGAGGAGTTATAGGAGTGGACCATGTGGATCTGGAAATACTATTTGATGATGCAAAAGTCCCACTTCTGTTTTGTGTAACTACTATATGCATTAAGGTTCCCTCTTTGATTTGCTCCTACACAATGAGATTGTTATCCAGTGGTTGCTGTTCACATTTGATTCTCCCTATTATTCCCCCTCTCTACGTTGTACTGTACATCATTTCATTGCTGACCTCTCTTGTAGATTGTCTTGTCTGATTATTAGTTTTCTCTCTTGTATTACTAATGATTCGGTATTGCTATTGATCTCTTTGCATGTTATTTCTGTATACCCACGATAGATTTTAATTGTGGTTTATTTAATGTTTTGTATGATATCACTGTATGCCTCAAAAAGCAAAAAATAATAAAGGGAGCAAGAAAATGTAAATGTATTTATAAAATATTATTGAATCAACATTAAAAGCTGTGCCCTCACACCAATGATAATCAAATAGATAAAATTAAAATGAATTGCCTTGTCAAATCAGTCTCCGTTCTCCCCTGTTCTGTGTATGCGATCAGCTTTAAATCCTGGGGTCCAGTCTCTTTGTCCACAACCCGCTGGACGCCTTTCCTGGTATTTATGGTTGGGGGTGATGGGCGCTTGTGAGCTGTAGACCCCTGTTGGTTAACAGTCCAGGCTTCACTTCGCGGTGTGCCCCCCTTCCTCTGACCGGCGTTCTGTTCGCTGCGGGACTCTCCTGGAACTGACGTCCCGGAAATGACGACTCCTCTGTTTGCATGTCACCTACGCTCTGTGTTCCACTGGAGCCATCGATCTTCATGCAGGATTCTGGATCTCTGTAAGGATCCGTGAGTCTAGCTACCCTCGGTGCGCATCCTGCTTACCTCAGCCCACTATCGGGTGATCCACTTCCTCCGCCTCCTGCGGCACGTCCCCTGGGCCATCTACCAGACGCCGGTCTACTGGCACACGCGTCACGCGTGAGAATTAATGCAGACTCCTCTAGTCCTGTCTCCAGTTTGCACCTGTGCTGGGGCGTCATCGGCGCGCCACGTACGCGCAGGACGTGCACTCTACATGCACAGGTACCGCATCACCAATCCTCGTCAGTAAACCTTCCCACACCTGTCTCCTGCATCTCTTCAGCCAATCACAGTAGGCGCTCCTGACGCGCTCGTTCTCGCCTTGTCCTCATTGTTCCCAGTATGCACAGCCGTGCCACTGGTTCATCAGCTGAGCATAAACCTTCCTACATGAGAAGTGTTTACAGCTGTCTTGCCTCCACAGTCTTGTCGTGCTTCCTGATCTTTGCTCCTGACCTTAGCTATTCCTCCGGACTCCACTCTTCTGTTCTCCTGACCCCGGCTACCTACGACGATCCGCACCGACCTCAGCAAAGTACCACGATGATCTGCTCCTCTCCAGTACTGACCTTGGCAAAGTACCACGACGATCCACCTCTCTCCAATCTAGACCACGGCTAAGTACCTTCTACGATCCGCTACCCTCGAACAGTGACCTCGGCAAGTATTACTGACCATCCAGACCTCTCCAACCCCGACCCGGCTACCTCGACTAATCTACACTCCAGACGTGCCCACGTGGCTGTGGGTTGGTGTAATATCAAATCCCCACCTCGGTCTCGTGGTCACACCTTGTTTGTGGTGAGCACTCCGTTACAATCTCACACAGGATGCTGGCTAAAGAGGGGAGAGACTATGGGAGAGTGCTTATCGTGTGTCTGCTGCTTCACTTCCTATGCCTTTCTCCACCTATTGTGGTTTCGTCAGGGATTGTCTGCATATACAATGGGTCCCTCATTTATACCTGACTGATATAAACTGGCCTATGTTGTTTTAATCAGTCTAATTAGTTGATTGATTTACAAAAAGGCACTTTATTTAGACCAGTGCATTATTGTCTATACGCTAGTTGTACTTGTTTTGTTGGTGTCTTGACCAATTGACCAATGAAATCACATTTTGATTTTAATAACTAAATAAGGACTGCGGATGAGGAGAAGGGGCGTGAATAGAGGAGCATTACAAGGCACGGATCCAGGCGGACCCTCGTAGAAATGTGACCACCTTGCTGACTTCGTACCAGACGAACGCGGAAGGGGACACAAATATCAACACACGAGGGACGCTCTGAGCAATCTCTAAGCAGGACGGACATATCGGGGCTTCAAATCGGCAACCCCAGTCTTCTTAACAACCCAGAGAAAGGGGCTGGAGACGGCCTAAAGGCTCACACCGCACATTTTAATGTGGGAATACGTGAGTGAATTTCCAATTATCTTTTGTTATGTGTTTTTTTAGTAAGGATTTGTATACGGTATTGTCCTATGGCTATTTTCTGATTTCTTTTTCATATGACATATGAGGCATTCAGAATCATCCAACATAATACTTCATGTTCAAGAGTGCATAAGTTAAGTAACAGAAGTATAACCTTCTCCTTATCCAAGCACTATTAAGTCTAATTTCACTGGTATCAGTAATTTGTTGATAGTGGTTTATCTATCATCATTCACTTATTGCATTTGGATATGTAATTAAGACTAAAGACTGCACTACACTATAGTCTTAGATGAACACATGGAGCACTATTCACATGGATTAAGTGATTCTCTGTGTTTAATGTGTTAAGAGCACACTTTATTGCAGCAAGATTGTATTGTTTTCTCTCGAGTAATTTTCTATCTAGATGGGGGCACAATACAGTGTTTAAACAAGCACAGGTTGTTTGTATAACTTTATTGAAGCAATATTGTACAGGCATACCCCGCATTAACGTACGCAATGGGTCCAGAGCATGTACAGTATGCAAAGCAAAAATTTACTTAAAGTGAAGCACTCTGTTTTTCCCACTTATCGATGCTTCGGTACAGGTAGGGAGCCGCTATTGCTGTTCAGGACGTCTGAAAGGCGCATGCACGAGCTGCCGTTTGCCTATTGGGCGAGTGGAGTCAGCGCGTCACTACTACGGTGGTCTGTAGGGCAGAATAAGTGTCCGTACTCGCGAAGCGAACGTATGGACACAGGGGCATGGTGCTATTGAAAAAAAATTCCTTACTCGCGAGTGTACTTAAAGTGAGTGTCCTTAAACCGGGGGTATGCCTGTAATGTTGTTTTTTCTATACATCCATTTGAGAATATCTGCACCATTATCCAGAGTTCAAGCGCCAAGGAGGACTTTCTTTTTTGACATTGCTATCAAGAAGGTTTTGGGGCAAACCTTCAAGTCTTCCAGGCTGCAGGACACGGAACAGTACATTTATTGGTATTGTATTAAGTATATACGCAATACTGTGACATTTTCTTTAGCGCTAAGGTTGTGTTGTTACCATACTTTGTTTTTAATAAAAGGTTTAACATATCATTGTTGCCTCTTTTGTAATGTACTGTATTACTATTTGCATTTTTAAAGACTTATTGTCTCACTTATATGTATTTCTTTCATTCTTTGTTCATGATAATTGTTCTAATATCTGTGCCACAACTCTTCATTGGTAGAGACGTTGATTAATAATACATATAAGTGAGATATGTAGGATGCAATCTCTACTCTACCAGTGGTTTTGAATAAACCGTATAATACAGTGTTTGTATGTAAAATAAAAGTGACATGAATAGATTTCATAAAATGATTTCCCAAGAATAAACTCCATACTGCAGCTCTTAAATCATCAGTAATCCATAGTTAAAATCACAACTGTAAATATAAAAACAAAAACTAGAAAAAAAACAGGTGACATTTTCCTATAGTTTCAGACAGAGATTTCTAGTCAAGGGAATGTACAGTATTTCTTATTGCCTTCAATATAAATGTATTCACTATATGTAAAATATACATTATAAAATATAATATATAAGGGGGAGATCTTCATTTAAAAATCTTCTTTTTATTTATTTATACCATTTAATTCTCATTTTTAGTTTTTTACGCTTTTAAACCTTTAGATCATTTTAGGCGATTTGTTCATGTTTGCCCTCTTGTTTAAAATAGGAACCAGAAGGAACTAAAATCCCAGGGGTTATATACACATACTTGATAACAAGGCGCTTGAATAATCTAATATTGGTTGCATAAAATATAAAATATTAAAATATCAATAAGATTGTAACTAATATTTGATAAATAATTAAAACCTTAAAAAGCACTAATGCAATTTAAAAAGATAAATAAC
The DNA here is from genome assembly GCF_040206685.1 of Ascaphus truei. Taxonomy (NCBI): domain Eukaryota; kingdom Metazoa; phylum Chordata; class Amphibia; order Anura; family Ascaphidae; genus Ascaphus; species Ascaphus truei. The sequence goes on from NC_134489.1 coordinate 13,781,509, forward strand.
AGTGCTATTGTCAAATGACCATCAACAGGATACTTACTTCTCTTAGAATGTGTATCTCGCACCATCTGTTGAAATGCCACTAAGTCAAGATATTCATTTCGTCCGGATACATGGGCTATAACTTGAACATCCAATCTGTTTCCTGTCTTCTGAGTTTTCCCAGTCTGTCCTTCCTAATTGAGCTAGAACTAATCTGTTCAATGCCTGTGATGGTAAGGCTAAGGCCCCGCTGCACGCGCGCCTTGCGTTCTGGCGGTCGTGCTTCACCGCGATCTGCAGTGTGTAGGTTCCTTATATTTTGGCGCGGGGGGCGCGGCCAAAACGGGTCTGGTGGGTATGGCCATGACGGGGGGGGGAGGGGGGCGCCCATGAACTTTTGCATAATGCGCAGAAAATGCTGTTCGGCTCAACAACAAAAAACTGTTCAACTCCTAATAATTATTATTAACTCCTAATCAAATAGAGGTCAGCAGTGTATTGTGTGGCTCCTTAGCTGCGCCTTTAAATCTTGACATGTTTTTGTGTGTGTGTAACCACCCCCTCCCCTGTTTATGCCAAGCTGCTGGCGATCTCCCCTCCTCATTGGCTTCCTGGTACACCATGTGACGGATCGCCGCACAGGAACACAATCTTGTTGTAGTCCCTGCTGGCTGAAGCGTCACAGCACGAAGAGGGCCAGGAAGCGAGGAGTCACAGGGGCCTGCTAGGGAGGATGTAGAGGGGGCTGGTGAGAGGCACGCAGGAGTCCGGTGGCGGAGCCAGTGGGATGGTCGGAGTTCGTTGTGCCAGAGTCGGGGGTTGGAGTCAGGAGATTGGTAGAGTGTCCGTAAGCCGTGATCAGGGATGGAGAGGTGCGGGTAGTCAGAGCAAGGAAAAATAGAGGAAATACCCCATGCGATGCTGACCAGGAAATGTCCACGTATTAAAGTATTATAACACTTGAATCTTCAAATTTCTCCAAACAAAGACAGCTTAATGAACTCAGGACTCCAATATCCCAACACTATTGTCAGAGGCAAACCTGGGTCATTATCCAGAGGGGGTCCAATAATCAAGCCGGGGTCGTTATCCAGAGCGGGTCCAATAATCAAGCCGGGGTCGTTATCCAGAGGGGGTCCAATAATCAAGCCGGGTCGGTACACAAGAAAGCAACAGAGAGACTGCAACAAGGCACAAGGCAAAACAAACGCAGGAACACACGGCTACACAGGTTTATGCTCAGCAAGGTGAAAGTCTTTGATGTAAACAGGAACCAATGAGGCTGGGGGCGGAGCGGAGGCGCGGCCTCTGCGGAGGAAGGGATAGGCTGCAGGAGACAAGTGGGCATTTAGGAGCTTGCCACACAGCTGGGGAGCGGTGCACGACGTCACGTGGGCGTGCCGCGTGTGACAGACGCGCGACGCGACCGGGGGCGGAGCCAAGCTCGATGGCACAGAGTGAAGAGCTGCGGGTGCGCGTGCTCTGTAAGCAGAGCGGGGGAGCGCGCTGCAGCAGGTAAGGAGGGAACACGCCGCAGAGGACGTGTTCCCCGATTCCTTACAGTTGAATAGAATCACATCCAGATATTCTATGGAGTTAAGTAGATTGATGTGTGAATTGCAAATGTAAATTATCAGTGCTTAGATGGCTTATAAAATCTTTCAGTGTCTCTTCTCCACCTTTACAGATAAATAACAGATCATCTTAAATCTCTTGTATAAGATAATATTCTTGAAAAAGGGATTATTTGTCCATATATATTTATCCCCCCAGTGTCCCATATAGAGGTTCTCAAAACCTAGGACACATTTTGTACCCATCGCTGTACCACACGTTTGTTTATAAAAAAATGCCTTCTATTAAAAAATAGTTATTTTTAATTATAAAAGTCAATGCTGTTTGTAATAAACTTATTTTGTAGTTTTGCAAGCAAGGGATCAGTATATAGAAAAAAATGATGTTGCCTCAATTCCTTTTTCATTCTCAATACGAGTTTAAAGTGCAGGGATGTCCCAGGTGACCCACAGGTATTCGTCCCTCCATACAATCTCTTCCAGGACTCCCAAAAGGTGTTTGGTGTCATTTAAGTGGGATTTTAATTTTTCTAACAAAGTCAACATATTGCGATACATTTGAAGTGATTGAGTCGATCCCAGAGCTAATGGGTCTCCCTGGTGGATTAGTTAGGTTTTTATGTATCTAGCAGACGACAGAGAAGCCCAATGCTACATCCAACATGACAGAAATACACAGCACTCCATTTTGACACATATACATATATATATTTTGTGGGGGCTCAGGGGTTTCCAAAAAGAGCTTACTGTGGTTCTGTGTTTTGTTAACCCATTCTCAGCTGTTCCAGCTGGTGGAGGTTAGTGGCTCCTCCTTCCCAGGTTTTAAGCCCGCCCCTCCCCACTTCCCTAGTTTGCAAGTTCCTCATTCTGCTGGATATAGACCCACTGTGGTCTTTCTCCCTCCTAATAGAGGTAAATGAGAATTTTAATCCTAATAGAGGTATATTAGTATTTTATCTGGTAGTGTTAGGATTTGCGAACAGGTGTCTGCCTTGACGTGGCTCGCAAGCTTACAACGCTTTGGCCAAAGGGTTAAACTAAATGACCCTATTTCAAGAGAATATATAAGTATTTTACTGTGTATTTCTGTCATGTTGGATGTAGCATTGGGCTTCTCTGTCGTCTGTTGTATACATATATGCCACACTCAATAGCACTCCATTTTGACACATATACATATATATATTTTGTGGGGGCTCAGGGGTTTCCAAAAAGAGCTTACTGGGGTTCTGTGTTTTTTTTATGTATCATGGGAAGATGATAGAATATTGGGGTTTTGGGCTGTTGATTGTCTAGAAATTTGTACTCTGATTAATTAATTATCCCCATTGCTAATCCTTTCTATAGGAGTGTTTTCAGTTTGATTTGTATATTGGGTAATGGGTCCGTGTGTAATACAACATATGATTTCTCATACCCAAGGAGTCTTAGTGCCCCCTGAACATAATCAGTTCTATTTTGAATAACGACACCTCCTCCCTTGTCATGATAACTATATTTTTATTACTGTTTAAGTCTTCAAGGGCCTCCTTTTCTCGTTTTGTTAAGTTACAGTTGTATTCACTTTTGTCCTCACATAGTTTTTTGAAGTGAAACTTCCTTAGTGGCACCTCATTCAAACTAGGGCAAAAAAGAATTGTGGAGACAGAAATGAAACGGATGTGACGTCAGTGCTGGCAGTTGAGGCCGGGCTGTGTTCTGGCTCAGCCCGACCCCAACACTGACATCACACCCGCTCCACAAATCAGATGCGGCGGCGGCGGCGGCGATAGCCGCCGGCGCCGCTCCTAATAGCCCCCGCTCCCCCCACACGGCCGCAGACATATGCGGCGGCGGCGGCGCGGCGCCGCTCCTAACGCTACTATACGTCCCAGTGACGTCAGGCGCTGGTGGGGGAACTCCGTCAGCTGTCTGAAGCTGCTCCGGTCCCACCGCTGTTATTCCTCCTCTTATGTCAGAAGCACTAGGGCAGGTGAATGGGAGTGATGCGCTACAGGCGCCTGCCCCCGGAGCAAACACTCATGGCCCCCGCTCCCCCCACACGGCCGCAGACATCCGCCGGCGCCGCTCCTAACGCTACTATACGTCCCAGTGACGTCAGGCGCTGCTGGGGGAACTCCGTCAGCTGTCTGAAGCTGCTCCGGTCCCACCGCTGTTATTCCTCTTGTGTCAGAAGCATAAAACTCCTCTGTCACCCTGCAAGTCCCCCTGCCCCCGGAGCAAACACTCATGGCCCCGGCTTTGCACTCCTCTGTCACCCTGCAAGTCCCCCTGCCCCCGGAGCAAACACTCATGGCCCCGGCTTTGCACTCCTCTGTCACCCTGCAAGTCCCCCTGCCCCCGGAGCAAACACTCATGGCCCCGGCTTTGCACTCCTCTGTCACCCTGCAAGTCCCCCTGCCCCCGGAGCAAACACTCATAGCCCCGGCTTTGCACTCCTCTGTCACCCTGCAAGTCCCCCTGCCCCCGGAGCAAACACACTCAAACACACTGACACAAACAAACACACATAATTACATACACATACCTCCGCAGGTGGGCTTGCTGCCACAGGATACACGGGCTGGAGACTCCTCTGCCGCGGGGCTGGACACTCCTCTGCCGCGGGGCTGGACACTCCTCTGCCGCGGGGCGGGAGACTCCTCTGCCGCGGGGCTGGACACTCCTCTGCCGCCGGACGGGAGACTCCCCTGCCGCCGGGCGGGAGACTCAGACAGAGCTCCCCCCGCTGGGCTCACTCGCGTACAGGCAGCAAGCTGTTCAGCTGCCGTCAACCTCTGCGCAGCCCGCGCCGCGCATGCGCAGTAGTCATGGCGACCCTGTCGGACGCCACGCATGCGCAGAAGCGTCTGGCAGCGGCGTCGTTACCCCCACGCGCACATTAAATTTTAAATAAAAGGATACGGAGCGCAGACCACCCACCCACACCCCCTGTGTCACAAACGCTGTGTCACAAACCCTGTGTAACACACTAACACACGCACACTGTAACACACGCACACTGTAACACACTGTTTCTGTATCTAAAAAAAAAATGGCTAAGACAAGCACAGAAAGAGTGCGTGAGTATCGTGCTCGTGCTAGAGCCTCCAAAACACCAAAACAAACACCAAAAAGTCAACTACAACGTAACAGAGAGTGGAGACAACGAAAAAAGCAACTAGAAAACGTGAAAACACCACCCACAACTGTGGCTTTACCTTCATGTGGCCCTACTCCGTCGGCAAGTACTAACAGTAATCCAGCACATAATACTGAAATTCCAGACCAAACTTCATTACCATATGACAATTATAATTTACATCTAAATGCTCATCGGCAGTTTGAAAGAACATTCTTAAATAACATGTTTGGATACGAATGTTACATTTGTCAAAGATTATGGTTCAAAAATGATATCAAAACACCTGCTGAGAAACATGCTCCACTAATACAAACTGTATTTCCACACATCAATGTTAAGGACATTAAAGTTTGTAACAGTTGCAGAGCTTCTCTCGCTAGAGACACCATTCCACCTTTATCTACTTCAAATGGTTTTATTTACCCTAAAGTACCAGCACATTTACCTAAGCTTGACTTAGTTACAGAGCGCCTAATTTCGCCACGACTACCCTTTATGCAAATCAGACGCTTGCGACACGCATATGGACAATATGCCATTTTAGGACAAATAATAAATATTCCTGTCTCTGTTAATACTATGGTCAATTGTTTGCCAAGAATGCTCAACGATGATCACTGTATTAACGTTCACATAAAACGCAAAAAATTGCACAAGTCCAGCTACTTGATAGGGTTGGTTAACAAGCGAGTGGTTAAATGTTGGTTACAGTATCTCGTACAAACACCACTCTATCGTCTGCATCAAATCACAATTGATCAATCATTTTTTAATGACAATGAAATGCAAATAGAAACATCAAAAGAAACAATAAGTGAGCTCATAACTATTGACGATAGTCTCGTTGCACAACAGCAGACTTTATTATGGAGCGAGGACAAGTATCTGCGCATTGCACCTGGAGAAATGAGCAGACCACACAGTTTATTATTTGACGAGTACGCAGAGGAATTATCATTTCCAAGCATATATCTTGGACAGTTCAGAACTTTTCCAGATAATTTACGTGTAACACCATTTATGATGGCAACCAGCGAACTACGCCGTTCTGATCGACGTGCCATCACGCCATATCATCTACTATATGTAGCAATGAAAATTATGCGTTTAAGAACACGCGACTCTCTTACGGTTGCATTCAAGTTCATAGGAAAGGACACCAAACTTACACGTCACCAAGTTGAATCTAAACAGTACATCAACAACTGCATAGAGAACAACTTAGCTTTTCTACGTACCATTCCAAATTCTACATATTACTGGGCACAACGCAAACGTGATTTGTTTGCTATGATAAGACAGCTTGGAAAACCAACCATGTTCTTAACTCTGAGTGCTAATGAACTTGGTTGGCCTCGATTACTTAAAATACTTTACAAGTTCCAAAACAATGGTACAGATATTAGTGAGAATGATGCAGCAAATTTACATTTCATGGACAAGACTACATTAATTAATGAGGATGCAGTTACATGTGCCATATACTTCAATAAAATTGTTGATGTTCTTATGAATATACTACAGTCAAAAAGATCAAGCCCCTTTGGAACATTCTATGTCATCAATTATTTTAAGCGAATAGAGTTCCAACATCGTGGTAGTCCACATGCTCACATTCTCCTTTGGTTAAATAACGCCCCAGCCGACCCACTTGGTGCAAACAAAACCGACGCTATTGCCATGATAGATCAACTGATATCTGTATCGGCTAGCAATGCTTCTGGACATATCAAACTTCAAACACACAAACATACGTTTACGTGTTACAAGAAAATTGCCACAAATAAGCAACAAATATGTCGTTTTGAAGCGCCATTCATGCCATGTCGCAAAACAACTATATTAGTGCCAATGCCCAAAACAGACCAACGTCAAAAAAAATATGCTGCTCATTACAAAACAATGTGGAACAATCTAGAGAACAACAATTACGCCAATATAGACACATTCTTTATAGCAAATAATATACGTTCATACGACTACTACTTAGATGTTCTCAGAGCTGGCATTAAAAGACCGAAAGTTTTCCTAAAGAGAGAACCAAGTGAAAAGTGGCACAATCCATTCAATAATTTCATATTTAACGTTCTACAGTCCAATACTGACATACAATTTATAACTGAAGAATACTCTTGTGCTGCGTATGTCGTAGAATATGTTAACAAAACAAATAGAGGTATCAGTAACCTACAACGACAGATCGTTAACATCATGAATGAACATCCTGAATTTGATATAATTGAAATTACCAGAAAGCTAAGCATCGACATGCTCAACACCGTAGAAATCACAAGCCAAGAAGCCGCCTGGTATTTACTACGCCAACCCATGTCTCAAAGCTCAGTAGTCATAGTTTACATACCCACTGTCTGGCCCATTGAACGACAGCGACTTAAGAAATCCAACGATGAAATGAATGAACAGGACCTCACAGATGATTCCAGTGATATTTGGAAAGACAACTGGTTTGACAAATATGAGAAAAGACCATTAGATTTAGAAAATTTAACATTGGCATCTTTTGTTGCTAATTACACATGTAATGCCAAAAGAGTTTACAAAAAACGACAGTTTCCACGTGTCATACGTTACCGTAATTATGACATGGCTGAAGATATTAACGAATATAAACGTGAAATGGTTACTTTACACATAGCATTTCGCAACGAGGAGGAGGACATTCTATCAGAGATAAAATTTGTTACCATATACAATAATAATGAAGAGCTCATCTTACAACAACGCAAAATATACGAATCCGACTTGGACATTCGTAAAACAATACAAATATGCAAAGAAATGTGCAGAGAGGAAGGGACAGCAGATCCCGATGAGACATGCCAAAACGACTTAAATACTTTAGTGACTCGATTACAAGAAGACCCCAATGCATTCAAACAGTTTTATGATAATCCTGAAAGTGCAATGAATGCAGATCTTAAACTCGCCACCCTCAATAAACTTGGTGCTATAGCTAAGAAACGTGAGAACTTACTCTGTAAGGAGCAATTCTGCAAACTAATGCAAAATGCAAATGAAAAACAAAAAGGACTCTTGATGCATGTCATTTGGAGTCTACTTTCTCCAAATAGCGAACCACTTCAAATATTTCTTACTGGCCCCGCAGGCTGTGGCAAAACTTTTGTCATACGCCTTCTAATGGACATTTTCAATCGCTTCACTAACACTGATGGATACTGCAATTCATATATTACTTGTGCATCAACTGGAAAAGCTGCCGTTGCAATAGATGGCACTACTGTACACACTGCACTAAAAATATCCATTTCTAAAAATGTACCTCTTTCGACTGAAGTTGTACAACAATATAGAAGTCTTTTTAAATACATCAAAGTGATTATCATTGATGAAGTGAGCATGATAGGTGCTGAGTTACTGTCTCAAATTGATGCCAGGCTGAAGCAGATAACTGGAAATGTTGAAACCAACTTTGGTGGCCAAAGCCTCTTTCTCATTGGCGACTTACGTCAGTTACCTCCCGTTCGAGCAACACCCATCTATAAACAAATTAAACAACGTATCGCGGGCCCCACTTTGTGGCGTGGACTGAAATACTATGAACTAGATGAAGTTATGCGCCAGTCAAACATAACCTTCTCAACTGTGCTAACTAAAATTGGTAATGGCATAAAATTAGATGAATGTGAGCAAAAACTCATTGAATCACGTTTCTACACCAAGGAAGACGCGGACCATCTATGCGCCAACGGAATACGTCTCTTTTTGCGTAATGATTCAGTGAACACCTACAACCAATCCATCCTGAGTGCCGCACCAGAAAAAACAATTTCAACAGCAATAGATATCTTTATTGGCTGTAGAAACGCAGAGCAGGAAGCCCACGTTCGTCAAAAACTTTATAAAATGTCTGTTCTGGATACCGGCGGCTTACCCTACGAACTACCGCTTGTCATTGCAAAGCCATATCTTGTAACAACTAATGTAGATGTCTCTGACGGCTTAGCAAATGGTGCCTTAGGATCATTAGCTCACATCCAATACAGCGATGATGGACAAATACAACGGGTATGGCTAACTTTTCTTACATCGCCAAAAGTGGGAAAAATAGCTCGCAAAAAATACGCTCATTACATGCAAGCCAACAACATCAACCCATCTGCTGTGCCAATAACAAGACGCACATCAAGTATAGCACTAAATAAAAATAGAACTATCACGGCTAAACGAAATCATTTTCCATTGATCCCGGCTTGTGCAATAACAATACATAAATCACAAGGTGGCACATTTAATTCCGTAGTCTACGAGTATGAAAAGGGACATGAGCAACAATTAGTATACGTTGCTTTATCGCGAGTCACTGACATCAATGGTCTGTACATTGTCGCAGCAAATGGTCAAAAGAAATTTTATCATGGACTTAGAAACGCTACGTCCACAATTGACCTACAAAATGAGTTTTCAAGACTAAAAAACAACAAACTACAGACCCTGCAAGAAACTTTACTTAATGTACTCAAAGACCCAAATAATTGTTGTGTATTCTCACTAAATTGCCAAAGCCTTCGAGCACACAACACAGACCTCACTGATACAGTTACGCAACAGTGTAACATATTACTACTTTCCGAGACTTGGTTACACAACAATGAAAATGTTACTATTGATAACTTTGAGTGTGTTGTTAAATTTAAACGCCAACATGTTATAGTCGGGGGAGTTGCTATATATCATAACAAACGCAACAATACACATATTATGAGGCCTCATATGCACATCATTGACAGTCAGACTACAGGATTAGCAGTTAATGTCCCACCAATAGGAGACATATGTGCAGCAGAGTATATCTTACCTAATGGCAAAATTGTCCTCTCCATCGTCATATATTGTTCACCAAACCAAACAGTACAGAATATCATCAAATTCATTGAGTTCATTCTACTACCGTACTCTATTGAAGGTGATGGATTGTTCAACAAACATTACGACAAAGTACCCATCATATTAACTGGTGATTTTAACATCAACTTTCTATCTCAAGAAGCTCTACCACTTATTAGATAACTACAAGAAAAATTCAATTTAACTCTCAACACCAATCCAGCCATAGCAACTACAACATCTGGATCCACTATTGATGCAGTTTTTCAACGACATTTAGATAATTTAGAATCGACAATATATGTATCTTACTTCAGTTATCATAAGTCGATTATTTCATGTATTAAAAATGATAGTATGGATTTTTAAAAGCAAAAAATAAAACTATACAATTGTAACATCTAAAAATTATTCAATTTTATTACAAACATCTATAACAACATCTAATATTATTGTTACTTTATATGTTGATGCCAGCACACAAAGAAGTTTCACTTACTATGCGCGTGCCCAGCACACACAGCTTTTTTTTAAATGATAGACTAGCTGATGAAACACTTCTATTCTATTCTGGCCCTTAGAGTGAGCCGGATAAAATGTGGACTTAGGTTTTAGATCACTGTGTTTGAATTGTTTATCACGGCCCAACATAGAACCCTCTGGTTCCTCCAAATCCTCATCTGCACCTTCAATCTCTTCTAGAAGTGTAACTAATGTATCCATGCATTCTCTCTCTTATTTGTCGGTTTATATCAAACATAGGTTTCCATTGTACTCTAGCCCCTTTTTAAAAAAAATGGCGTTTCAAAGTGAGCTTCCTATTGAATCTATGTAAATCTATGAATAATTCAAACTAAACAGGCCCACTGGTAGGGGCAAAGGAAAGACCTTTTTAAAGGACTTTCATATGATTCTCCTTCAGATTTATGGAGGATAAATTGAAGATACCTTTATGTTCTCTCTCCTTTTGTAACGCTTGCGCTTACCACGAACAAGGCGGGACCCCGTTACTGAGGTGGAAAAGTACAAGACTGAGCACCCACAGCAGCGGAGGTGCGCCTGGAGAGCGGATAGTCAGCGTAGCCGGGTGTGGGTTGGAGAGATCAGGTTAGTTGAGATACTTGCCGGAGTCCAGGGGTGGGGCCAGAGAGATGGTCAATATCCATTATGCCGTGGTCAGGGATTGGAGCCGGGAGAGTGGGTAGTATATCCGATAGCCGTGGTCAGGACTGGAGAGGTGCGGGTAGTCAGCGGCAAGCCGGGGTCTTTATCCAGAGGGGGTCCAATAGTCAACCCGGGGTCGTTATCCAGAGAGGGTCCTAAAGTCAAGCCAGGTCGGTACACAAGAAAGCAGCAGAGAAAAACACAGGAACAAGGCAAGACACAGCAAACGCAGGAACACAAGGCTGCACAGGTTATCCTCAGCAAGGTGAAAGTGAAAGTCTTTTAAAGTAAACAGGAACCAATAGCAAGGGAGGCGGAGCGGAGGTGCGGCCTCTGGGGAGGCTAGGATAGGCTCCGGCAATTAGGAATACTTGGCACGCAGCTGGGGAGCGGTGCACGCCATCACGTGCGCGTGCCCCTCGTGATGCGACCGGGGGCGGAGCCACGCTCCGTGGCATTAAGTGAAGAGCTGCGGGTGCACTCACGCCGTGTAACCAGAGCGGGGAGGCGCTCTGCAGCACGTAAGGAGAGAACACGCCGCAGGGGACGTGTTCCCCAACTCCTTACACCTTTTCCTTTAATCTTAATGTTTCCCTTTTCTACCCTTTTCACAACCTCTTTTTCTAGTAGTTTTAGCTCCCTTTGCGTTTTTATTATCTGATCCTACTGTATCTTTGATTGTATATTTCTTTTTCTCTTTCTCTCTTTCTTGTTCGTATTGTTTCTCCCCTGTCCTTCCTCTCTGCTTTCATTTTGTGTTTCGTTAGTTGTCTCTGATCCTTCTCTAAAAAAAGGTATCGGTGTGTCCACTCTAGGTTTTGTGGTACGTCTTCATTTTCGAATGGCTCCCAGGTTTTTCTTTGTATATGTAGGCACTATTTGCCTCAATGTTATTGATGCTGGAGTATTATATGACCTGTCATTTTTTTCTTGGTGTATCCCTATTTTGTCTTGCCGGTGTCCATATGGGACATGGAGTGGAATGACTATAATAGCGTTCCTCTCTTTGTTCTCTATCCTTTTTTCCCATATCCGTTGGTTCCTTTTCCCTGATTGTAATAGTTTTTTGGGATGTGATGCTCATATTTTGTTGTTTTCCTCCTATCCACCCGTATCCAATTATCTTGTGGTCTTATTTTCTGTTTAATTTTTGGTTTTGACCAGTTTTTATCTATTAGTTCGTTTTCAAACCTCTCCATCTTTTGGTTTAGTTCTTGCTCTAATTCCTTAAATTTCATTGTTCCACTGAATAATTTTAGCTCTTCCTGTAGTTTAACTATTTCATCTTCCAAAGTTACTAAAAAAAATCCCCTATACTGTATGTAATTAATATTTGTATGCGGGCGAATGATCCTGCATCCAGGATATCATTCCATATTACACTAAATTATTCTTCATTAAACGTTGGATTTTTTTGTAATCTAAGTTCTCTCGGGATTATATCCTCAATATATTTTATTAGGTATACCATGTCCCACCAAAATCTTGATTCTAATTTCAATACATTTTGTAGTCTAAAGAATTCCGTAAAGATATCACAACCATTATCTTCATTCCAATGTATAGGGTTCTTGGGAGCATCTTTATTACGATCTTCCCTTTTCTGTGGGGTGTGCGTGTGTGTGTCAGTGTGCGTGCGTGCGTGCATCAGAGTGTGCGTGCGTGTGTGTGTATGTCAGTGTGTGTGTGTCTGTCAGTGTATGTGTATCTCTCTGTGTGTACACACCGTGTGTCTCTGTCTGTGTCCTGCCCCCTCTCTCCTGACTCCCCCCACCTCCGGCAGAGCTGTGGACCCGCGGACCCGGGGGGCTCAGTCTGAATCTTCTGAGCAGACACCCCCCCCCCCCTGGGTGGCACGCTCAAGCTCAACCCTCCCCCCCCCCCAGCGGCGCGCTCAAGCTCCCACCCCCCCCCTGGCAGCGCGCTCAAGCCCCCCACAGCGGCGCACTCAAACCCCCCCCGGCGGCGTGCTCAAACCCCCCGGGCGGCGCGCTGAAACCCCCCCCCGGCAGCGCGCTCAAACCCCCCCACTCCCAGTTACCGGCGACAGGGCACAGTGTGGGGGGAATGGCGGCGCCGGACTATAGCCGCACAGAGCTTGGCGGCAGCTGAGCTGAGCAGCGCACCTTGCTGCCTGTCGTGAGCCCAGCGGCGCATGCACAGGCCGCAGCCAATCATTGCTCTGCCGGTGGAGTGGGCGGAAGAGAAACTGGCATGACGCGGCGGCATGGCAGCGGGCAGGGAACGACGGCCGTTAGGAGCTGCGCCGGCGGCTGCCGCCGCATATGTCAGCAGCTGTGTGGGGGGAGCTGCGGCTGTTAGGAGCAGCGCCGGTGGCTATCGCCGCCGCCGCCGCATGTGATTTTTGGAGCGGGCAGAACACAGCCCGGCCTCAACTGCCAGCACTGACGTCACATCCGTTTCGTTTTCTGTCTCCACAATCCATTTTTGTCCCATTACGAATGAGGTGCCACTAAAGAAGTTTCACTTCACAAATACAGTAAGTAGGATCTAATACTACAGAACTGGTTTATTGAAAAAAACTAAAACATATAAGATTTCACATGTTTTGCTACTTTAACTGTCAGCATGTATGCCCCTAGGATACAGTTGAGGATTTGTACACACCCATTATGTATCAAACTTCGTCAAAGGAAATGTACAGTACGTACGGAATCAGTTTTATTGAAAAGGTTAGAACTGTAGGTTCATGTTTATATCATTCTGCAGTGTTGCTTTGTGTCTTGTCTCACAGTTAGTGTGGATTATTCTGTGCATGCTCTGGGGAATAGAAACTAACATTACTCTGTATCTTTATCTTCATTGAGGGTTCATGTAGTAACTGTGTTGCCGCTTTGAGTGCTGGTTGGGAGCTGTTCCATGCCTCGGGTATCAATTCATATCTAAAAATAATGTTACATGGTTGTGATCGAGATGAAATCAGAACTGCAAGTTTTTTTTTTTTTTAACATTTGTGATATACTCTTTCAACAAATATGCAATTTTCAATATTTTTGATATCCCCGGCACAGCGGACAAACAAGCAAAAGTCTGCGGCGCCGGGGCAGTGTCTACCGGGATCGAGCTGTGGCGGCTACATGCTTTGAATGGGAAACCCACAGTGGTAATCATGTGACCCTGTGGCGTCATATGACGCTGCCGAGTAAGGTATAAGGGGGGCTCTCTCATTCTCTCTCTCTGTGTGTGTCTCTCTCTGTGTGTATGTCTCTCTGTCTCTGTGTGTCTCTCTGTCTCTGTGTGTGTCTCTCTGTGTGTGTGTCTTTCTCTGTGTGTGTGTGTCTCTTTGTGTGTGTGTGTCTCTCTCTGCGTGTCTGTGTGTCTCTCTGTGTGTCTGTGTGTCTCTCTCTGTGTGTCTGTGTGTTTCTCTCTGTGTGTCTGTCTTTGTCTCTCACCCACACTATGTCTGTCTCTGTCTCTCTCTCACACTCTCTCTGTCTTTCTCTCTCTCACACTCTCTCTGTCTGTCTCTCCCTCACACTCTCTCTGTCTGTCTCTCACCAACTCTCTCTCTCTCACACACTCTGGATCTCTTATTTACCCTATATATCTTAACTGCCCTATACTACACCGAAATAACCTACACTGCTTTCTTCCAGATCTGACTCTCGAGCTTCACACGGAAGACATCGGAATCCCCCCTAACCCAGAAGACAGGTAGGGAACACCTCCCCTCCAATGTATAACATTGCGGGAATGAGGGTACCTGGATATTGAGGGATTGCGGATCAGGTAAGATCCCAGGCGGGATTGCTGCTTTAGATATTGTGAAGCGGGGTCGTCCAGGCACTAGTTATGGGGTTCAGGAAACTAGTCATTCACATCTGTTTTTTTTTTCTAAATCCGACATACACATACACACACGTAACAAGGACTAATTGTAGTATAATGTACTACAATAAATAAACTTATGTCAAAAACTAATGTTGTTCTTAATAGGAATTTATTAATCTGTTTGTTAAAAAAGCGGGACTGGGGGCGGAGCTAGGTGGCGAGTAGATTTTTGGGTGATTTGTTGACCACTGTGTGTGTGTGTGTGTGTATGTATGTATGTATGTATGTATGTATGTATGTATGTATATATATATATATATATATATATATATATATATATATATATATACACATACACGTGTATACGTATTTGAAGCTAAACCACTGCAATTACGTCAATAACATGTACAGAATATGTCAACGCACTGTATATATATATATATATATATATATATATATATACTGCTGCGGCCAAGTTTATTCGAGCATTTGCCCGTTCTTGGCCGCAGCAGTAGCCTGGCGCGCGCCCGAGAGTGACGGGCGCACGCCGAAGCAGCGGAAGAGCGCCCTCCGATCGGGGCGCTCTCCCTACCGCTGCCGGGTCCGCCGGGTCCCCCGGAACCCCCTGCCGCTGTCCCGCGATCGCGGGACACCAGGGCTCCCTCGGGGAGCCCCTGGACGCGCGTGCAGGGGGCGCACGCTCCCGAAGACGCGTGACCGCGCGTCACGCCGAGGGGCGGCCACTAGCAAGCCGGGAAATCTCCCGGCTTGCGGATCTGGCCGCAGTGTGATTAAGTGTGTCGGTAGTGTATATATATATATATATATAGTATACTGTGTGTTGACATATTCTGTACATGTTATTGACGTAATTGCAGTGGTTTAGCTTCAAATACGTATACACGTGTATGTGTATATATATATATATATATATATATATATATATATATATATATATATATATATATATATATACATACTTACATATGTCTATATACAGGCATACCCCGCATTAACATACGCAATGGGACCGGAGCATGTATGTAAAGCGAAAATGTACTTAAAGTGAAGCACTACCTTTTCCCACTTATCGATGCATGTACTGTACTGCAATCGTCATATACGTGCATAACTGATGGAAATAACGCATGTGTAACAGACTCTATAGTCTCCCCGCTTGCGCACAGCTTTGGTACAGGTAGGGAGCCAGTATTGCTGTTCAGGACGTGCTGACAGGCGCATGCGTGAGCTGCCGTTTGCCTATTGGGCGATATGTACTTACTCGCGAGTGTACTTAAAGTGAGTGTACTTAAAGCGGGGTATGCCTGTATTTAAGTCTCCTTCGCAAGCGCCGCCTGCTCAGCCCGATCAGCGCTAGCGGGGACTTAGCCTAAGGGAAAAGAAAAGCATCACTAGAAATCAACGCTTGTTTTGGATCGTGTGGGACAGATACGTTTTGTTTTGAAGCGCATGTCGGTGTGCATCGAGGATTCTGGCGTACATCCAGCCAGCGCGGAGCATTATTAGAAATTGTGCAAAGAAAAAAGCAGGTACACATAGTTGAAATTGACTCTTTGTGAGTTGTTATATGAAGCAACAGGGAGGTGTTAAAGGGAGCAGTTATATGGGGCAATAGGAGGAGTCATAGGGAGAGGTTATATGGAGCAGTAGGAGTCAGTGGGGGGCAGTTGGTGACAAAGGGAGGGTTGGGTGATAGGAGTGCAGTGGGTGACTTCACTCTGTCTTCTTCCTCTTGGTGAACTAATACAACCTTTTGGGTTTCAGTATAATTTCTATGCTGATGATACCCAGATGTACCTCTCCTCCCCCTCTCCTCTTGTCCCGTGTCTGCAATCTTTTCCTGGATGTCCCACCATAACCTGAAGCTTAACATGTCCAAAACCGACCTAATACTGTTTCCCCCTTCCACTGCCACTCCTACACCCAAACTCTCCCTCACTGTCAACACCCCAATCTCATCAACACCTCAAGCCTGCTGTTTAGGGGTCTTTTTGACTCTGATCTCTCATTCATTTCTCACATTCAGTCCCTCACAAAGACCTGCCATTTCCACCTCCGAAATATCACGAGGATACTGTGACAGGGCTGCTTGTAACATTTTGTTTTAAGTACAGTAAAATGCATATTTTTTCTTGCAATCAGCGAACCAGTTGCCTATCGTTTCTTTTTCCTTTTTGCTGGGCACGCTACTGTATCTTGTCACTATTTTTCCCAAAGCTTTTCTAAACTTTTCATTTGGTGTCCTGGAAGCAGTGAAATAATTGCAGGAATTGTTTATTTTCTTGCTGCACAGCACTTAATGCATTTTAATTGTGCTGGATGCAGTTCTAGCAGGAATAAAGGAAAGGAGGTTAATTCCCTGGTATAAAGATAGACAAATCCTTAGCTGGAATATAACAGGATTGTTAAGGAGCTCTTGGTGTTTGCTGTTTCTTGGGCAGTGTCTGTTATAAGGTAAGGGAGCTTCCTTCCTGCAATCCCATACATGGTGGATTATACCATTATAGGGGTTTAAGGTAAGGAAGGTGATACTGCAATGGTTTGAATTCTCACTTTGCAAGAGTCAAATAACTTGCAGTTGGTATTTATAATATTCACTTATGTTTGGATATAGAAAACTGTATACTTAATGCCTAGTTTATGTTTTCTATTTTGTTTGTTTTGAAATGTTTCCCCTGTGTATTTGGCTAAACTTGGTTTAATCCTGGAATGAAACAGGTACCTGGCACTATTTAAGGAGGGATCAGCTGACAGATCACGGAGAGGGTGAAGGTTGGACTTCACTGCAGCTGCCCAGCAAGTTCAAGTCTTGCCAGGATCTGCTGCTCCTGCCTCCCTTAAAGAGCTGTTTCATGGGAATCCATAGGGTGCGCTTAAAGAAACCCTGCAATCCATGACACTTTAAACCAGGTTTATCTAGTTTGCTGTTATTTTTTATTTTATGTGATCTGATTGGTACTTGAGATCCAGAACAAAACTGTAGGAGGAATAAACCTGTCCTGGTTTATCAACTAATGCTTGTCGCTGTCTGACTTACTGACTTTTCTTGCAAGGACACAACCTCCCACAGATGCACATTTTTGTCACTCATAATGCAACTAAAATCCTAATTCACTCACCCATCTTCTCCCGCCTTGACTACTGCAACCGTCTCCTAATTAGCATTCCGTTTGTCAGCCTGTCCTTACTCCAATCCATCCAGAATTCTGCTGCCACTCTCGACGATCCTCACCTTCATCCCTAAATGCCCTCCTAGGTAACACCCATGACATCCACCTTTTACTCCTGCGTTATTACCACCTCTCACTCCCACCTACAAGATTTCTCCCGTGCCACCCCCTCTCTCTGGAAATCCCAACCATGCAACATCAGTCTCTCCCCCAGTTTTCTGAGATTGTATACTCCCCTTTTTAAGGAAGCCTGTCTGGCATACCTCTAACCTCTTTCCTCCACTCCTCCCTCTCTTCCCTTTCTCCCCCCCCCCCCCCCGTGTGTGTGTGTGTGTGTGTGTGTGTCTATACATGTATATGAAAATGTTTCCTAAATATATGTATGAGTTTATTTTTGTGTGGTTTTGGTACCTGGTGTCACCTACTGTAAGTACAGAGTACAAATGTATAACATTTAGTGTGAAGCCACACAGCAAATTGTCCTCAATGTTCTTATATATTGTCATTAGATTAAATAGGTGATCTAATCAATAATGTCATGCAGTAATGCCATAGATGATGTGTTGCAGAACAAAAGAGAGGGTGGAATTATGGATCTCAGATTGGGGCCCAAAACTGATCAGAACTCCAAAAATGGTTTCCGTCATGCAATACAACGCAAACAAAGTTGACAACGGGGGAATAGAGCCTGGACCAACTTATTTGATTGACCAAGCTGGCCCAGTCCTTTCTCTGGTCCTTTTCCTATGCAGGGCCCACAAGGCTGCCTTGCAGCACAGTTTTCAAGTCCTCCATGAACTGCTTCTGCCTGTTGCTCAGTTCCTTTAGAAACTCCAGGTGTGCTACAAAGCAGCAGTTTGGAGCAAGTCAAATGGGTGACCTGGCATATGACCACGTGCCACATCAATAGTCACCCTCCCTGGTAAACCAATTGGGGTCTCATTTAACTCACATGAAGCCAAGGGGTTTGATGCTAATGACACGCAGGTCAGGGAATGTGGTTCATCAATGCACAGGTATCTCCCAGCATGTTAGATTTCAGCGTCTAGCAATATGACTTATTTTTTTTTGCTTTTCCCTTTGGTGCCAGATTCTCCTTCCCGACAGTCTTCCCCACCTGCTACAGTAAGTAATGGCAGGTCTCCTTAAGGCGAATTGAGCAGGTTTCTTCTATAATTTGGGCCATCAACAATAGCAAAAGTGCTATGGGGGACATGTCACATTACACTTCTTCCTAAGGTTATTAGTCATCACAAGACTAAGGTGCTGTGTTACCATTGGATAACTGATTGTCCGAGGGGCATAATCAGAGGATTTTGATTGAAGTTTTTTTTTTGTACCACCGTCACCTCTGTACAGATGTAACCAGACTAAGATTGCATGAAGGTTTGCTAAACAAAAAGTATTTTACTGCAACTGCGGGGATTGAAAAAGCCACGGGCTGCTGCCGCTGCTCTGTTTGCTCACAATATGTGTTGGGTTGGCCGTGGCATACTGCAGTATTTTCAGCACAAGCAGCTCAATCAGTCCCTGCTTTGGGGGGGGGGGGGGGGGGAGGGGTTGGGTTCCTACAGCTGATAGCTAATAAAAATACCACTTGTGAGCACATTTACAGGTCTGCAACCCTGCCTTTCCCCATTATCTCCTAGCATACAGTGCTTCCACTGCAGCCAGGGATTCTGGGAAATTAAATGCAAATGAGCACACAGTGTCACCTTTTGCTTCATGTCCATTTTAATATGGGCCCTTTAAGCTTATGCTTGCTGTATTGCACAGCCTGGATTAAGGAAGTGAACAGCCAGTAAACCTGCCCACAGATAGCTGTTTTGATCATTTTAGTCTCATCAGTTTGAGGCTGGTTATTCTGGCTTTGCAATATGGTTTCAACCACACATTATATATGTTATGGTGGGTAAAAAAAGTGACAACCCTTCACCATACAGTGTACATCAAATAAAAATATCACTTGTGAACACATAAGCAACAAAAAATACTTGTTACATTATGATACATTAAAAATGTCATTCAGAGTTGTTAAAAAATGCTACAAGTATTTTCTCATAGTACAGAACTGATTTAAAAAAAACATGTAGGATATTGCTTGGTCTGCAGCTTTAAAGCATCACAACTTTTTTTTTTTAATTTATTTAAAGTACTTGATGATTTTCCTTACACAAATGGTAGGTGCCGTCTGATTGTAGGCTTGCACGATTTTGAGGGTAGGGAATCATTTTAGTTTAATCAAAACTCGAAAAATGTTTCCCATTCTGTAGAGCAGCAAGATGAAGAATCCGGCTTTGAAATTGATGGCATTCTCGTTGGGGAACAGTAAATGGAGCGCATCATAATTAATCTGCTCTTTCCATCCCACTGTCATTTAGGACCCTGCATCTGGGTTTCCTGGAGCCCACCCTATGCTGAAAAAGTAGGTATATGGAGAAATCAAAATGTAGCAGCACATGTGTTGGGTTACCTTTTACCCAAAAGGCCATATCCAAACCCCTTCACCGCCAGAGGGGTCTACAATAGTTGTTTTCAATCCACTGAGGGTGATTCATATTCAAGATACTGTATCTCCCCCCCCCCCTCCTTCTTTAGATCTTTGGTGTATTGTATTCTGTCCTTGGATTCACAAAGTCTTCATTACATGTGTATATTGAGAGATAGAACAACCACTACCTTATTTTCCTAGTTCTTCTCTTCTTAGAACACTTCAGCATATCAGTGAATCAAGAAACTATATTACTTGTTATTTTTTTCTACATATTGAATTCTTTCCTTTTCACCATGCATAGTTGTGAAAATAGAAAATATTTGTACTATTAATTTATTTCCTAGTTCCTCCATGGCAGGTTGCATTCAGAATGCAAATGGAAAAAATAGGGTTACCCCAATTATCGAGGCCACTACCAGGCACTATGGAGTGTGTTTAGGAAAGAAGGTTTGACGCCGGTATATAGGTGATGCAGGTAATAAGGCAATATATGGGTATCTCCGATACTAACAAGGGGAGTGGGGTACTGGAAAACCGGTTAGAGGTACAAGGGGACACCTCCCAAGGGGGCGCCCCCAAGTAAATCACGGCCCGGCTATCAATATATCCTCACCTGTCTCCCCTGTGTATCGCGTGGAGGTCCCTTGAAAGCCGTTCCTGTTTGCGGCTGCAAGCTTGATCCTGGAGGTCCCTTGAAAGCCGTTCCTGTTTGCGGCTGCAAGCTTGATCCTGGAGGCTCTGTGTGCTTGGATTCTGCTTGCTGGCGTCTGCGTGCCCCAACCGGATATGACGTCACAGATGAAAAAAATGGAGATTGCTTCCGAGGTTCACAGCACCTTCACTCAGCCAGTTGTATGAATATAAAAAAGTTTATTAGTAACCAGCAATGTACAACAGCATGAACACTCTGACGCGTTTCGTCCAAGCCAGGACTTTTTCAAAGAAAAAAAAACAAAAGGATGGAGTTTCTCTTGGGGAGAAGTCCTCTGGGAAAGAACTGCGCCAGCTCCTGTGTCTGAGGCGTCAACCTCCAAAGTAAAGGGGAGGGAGGTATCCGGATGACGAAGGATGGGGGCAGACACGAACGCCTTCTTGAGAGTCTCAAAGGCTGCCATGGCCTCCGGTGACCAGGTTGAGACGTCGGCGCCCTTTTTGGTCAAGGCGGTGATGGGAAGAGCAATGGAAGAATTTTTTTTGATAAACTTCCTGTAATAATTATCAAAGCCAAGAAAACGTTGCACAGCCTTGAGCGAATTAGGGAGTGGCCAGTCGAGAACTGCCTTCAGCTTCTCTGGGTCCATGGAAAAACCTTGGCTGGAGATGATATAGCCTAGGAAGGCAATGGAAGCCTGGTGAAACAGACACTTCTCCATCTTGACGTAAAGACGGTTAGAACGAAGCCTGGAGAGCACAAGTTTGGTATGTTGAATGTGTTCCTCCAGATTTTTAGAAAAAATAAGAATGTCGTCTAGATAGACAATGACAAAAGTTCCCAATACGTCACGGAAGATGTCGTTCATATATTCCTGAAACACGGCCGGGGCGTTACACAGCCCAAAGGGCATAACAAGATATTCATAGTGTCCAGAATGTGTGTTAAATGCTGTTTTCCACTCGTCTCCCTCCTTTATACGAATGAGATTATAGGCACCCCTTAAGTCAAGTTTTGAGAAGATAGAGGCCCCTTCGAGACGATCGAACAGTTCAGAAATGAGCGGAAGCGGATACCGGTTTTTCACCGTGATCTTATTGAGACCGCGGAAGTCTATACATGGCCTCAGTGATCCATCCTTCTTCTTCACAAAGAAAAAGCCAGCACCGGCAGGAGAGGTGGAGTTGCGGATGAAACCTTTTTCCAGATTTTCCTGAATATAAGTAGTCATGGCTTCGGTCTCCGGGATGGAGAGTGGGTAAGACTTAGACTTCGGCAGAACAGTCCCAGGGATGAGGTCGACCAGGCAATCATACGGGCGATGAGCAGGGAGAACCTCTGCTTGTACCTTGTTGAACACGTCCAGGTACTCATGGTACACGGCAGGCAGGGACAAACGATCGGCAGGTACAGATTCCAGACCAGCAAGCACAACCACGGGAGGATCCGCTGGCGTAGTATCTGCGGACGAGGGCCACTGGATAGGCAGAGTACCGGACCAATCAATGCGCGGATTGTGGAGTTGAAGCCAAGGCAATCCTAATATAATTTGTACGGAAGGGGACTGGAAAACGTCAAAGACAATTATCTCCTTGTGACCATCAGCCAGGGTCAAGGTAAGAGGAATAGACTCCCAGATGATGAAAGCTGGCTGGAGTGGTCGTCCGTCGATGGCCTCAAGGCCAACTGGGCTCTTCCTTCTGACCATGGGGATTTGATTCTCCAATGCGAACTGCTGGTCCAGGAAATTACCGCCCGATCCGGAATCGATGAATGCTTCGACCTTTACGACAAGGTTGGGACCCTCCAGCATGGCTGGTAGCAAAAACTTCTTTGGGAGAGCTTTGGAAGGAGAGGGGTTAGGAGAGATAGTACCCAGTAGAAGCCCCTCTACCTGTAAGGAATCCGAACCTGGCTTTGATTATAGCTTTGCAGACGTCTGCAGTTGCAAAAGCTTCCTCTGGCAATCAATGGCACATGTGCTGCCTCTCATTGCAGCTTCTGCCCTGTGCTCCATCATTGGAGGAATACTCACACACCCTCCTCCTGTGATTGGATCTCCGCCCTTTATATCCTGGGCTTTGGCACTGAACCAGTGCCGAGCATAAATTCCTACCCTGGACGTTACTGTCTCTGCCACAAACCGCCCAGGCCTCTCTCCTAGTGTTCTAACCTTCCTAGTTCCTGAGTATCCAGAGGCCTGTTCCTGTCTCCTGTGCTGAAGCGTGGTTAGCCAGCACTGGTACCTGCTGCATTCTATCCTAGCAGTGGTTACCCTTAATTTCCTGGTACCTGCTGCATTCTCTCCTAGCAGTGGTTACCCTTAATTTCCTGGTACCTGCTGCATTCTCTCCTAGCAGTGGTTACCCTTAATTTTCTGAGGCCTGCTGCTAATCTCCATGCAGTGGCCTGCCTTGGACTTCTGTGCTGAAGCGTTGGTTTCCCCGACGCTGCCCTGAGGTGTACTTCGGCCAGCCTGCTGTCTCCCCCTGCTGAGACCGGCATCATGGGCCAAGCCCGCTCCTCGCGCAGAGGCCACTCCCACGCTCACGCTCCTAAGCTGAAGCGGGGAACTCCTGTCTGCCTGTTGCCGATTCCTTACTACGACCACCCGGATGTCTTCTATTCCGACCCTGCTTCGGCCATCGATTGTCCTGTCTTCTCCTACCCCGACTTTGGCTTCAATAACGACGATGCTGCCTTCTCCAATCCTGACCCTGCGATGTACGACTACGAACTGCGCAACCCGGATCAGTCTGCGCGGACTAAGGTCGGTGATTATATAACCCCACCTCAGCCCCGCGGTCCGGTCCCGGTTTGTGGCGAGCATCGGCGTAACACTACCTTTACTGGGCGTGCCCGTTTCCCGGCTTCAAGGGACAATTCTGGAGACGATGTTCCGAGGAAGCACAGTAGAAACACAGCCTGTTCTGGCGCCGCCGCGCTCTCTCAGTTGCCTGGAGTTGTTGACTGCCGACCTGCATAGGTTCCGAAGCCTCCAGGGCCAGGAGAGGAGTGGCGACTGACCTGTGAGAAACAACAGAGGGAGAAGAACGGGAACAGTGCTTCTCGTGTCATCGCTCCTGAGTGCGCTGATCCATGAGTACGCTCAGGGTGATGAGTTCCTCCAGGGACGTAGGCCGGGCGTGAGTAGCCAGATCGTCTTTCAACGTATCTGAGAGTCCGTGCCAGTACGCAGCGGTGAGGGCCTCATCATTCCATTGGACTTCGGCGGCCAGCGTACGGAACACGATGGCATATTTGGCAGCTGAATTTCGACCCTGAGAAACATGGAAGAGGGAGAAGGGGCTGTCTCGCGCCGTGCGGGGGTATCAAACACAAGTTAAATTCACGTCTGAATAAAGTATAATCTTGCGTTATTTCGTATGTACGCTCCCATAGGGGAGAGGCCCAGGCAAGAGCGTCTCCGGTGAGCAGAGCGTAAATATAAGCAATTTTAGCACGGCCAGTAGGAAACAGAGAGGGAGACATTTCAAACTGCACCTCACATTGGTTTAAGAAACCGCGGCAGTTGAGGGGGTTCCCATCATAGCGATTCGGAGAGGGAATTCCGTGGGCCAGGGCTGGCGTAGGTAGTGGTCATTGTTGGCGCAGAAGCCGTGGAACCCTCCTGATGGGTAAAGGTGGCCAATTGCTGGGAAACAGTGGACAGCTGCTCGCTAACAAAGTGTAAGGCCTCTATGGTAATACTTGTACCCACCTCAGGGGGGTCTGCATTTGTTGGGCTCTGCATAATGTCACGCCTGTATGCCCGCAGACCTGGCTAGACCCCAGTACTGAGGTGGGAATGGTATGATTCCACACACCCACAGCAGTGGGAGCAAGCCCGGAGTGTGGTATGGCGTTGCTGGGCCTGTTGGAAGAGTTGTTAGTATATACTTGCAATGCTTGGGGATGTCCGTAAGAATGGTCGTGTCCGTGTGCCAATGTTCAGGAGTCCAGAGGTTAGAATCGTCAGAGTATAAGCCAGGTCCTAGGAAGCCAGAGGTAAGCGGAATCGTATGCGTAGCAGGGTTCAAAGGGATACCAGAGAGCAGAGTAGTCCAGGGTAAGCAGGGGTCAAAGCCAGGGAGATCCAAGGTAACACAGGAGCACAAAATCACAGGAACACAGAGGGAGCACAGCATACAGTAGGTCAGGTACACACAGGGAAACAGGAACTATGCAGAGCGGGGAAGAAGTGGACAGACAGGGGTTATAAAGGAGGGCATACCAATAGGAGGGGAGTAGTAGAGAGAGAAGTGGGAGACGACAGGGAGAGAAGAGGAGACAGAAGGGGCAGTCAGGGGAATGGTCTGTAAGGCTTGGGAGGCGGAGACATGGGGAACAGGATAAGAAGAGTCTGTGCGAGCGCCCCCTGTAAGCTGGGGATGCGCGCGCACAGGTTGCAACACAGACCGCATGGAGCAAGGGAAGACTGCAGGAGGAGGACGGAGGACGGAGCCCAGAGAAGGGGGGCGGGCGCGTGACACATGACCGCGAGATGGCATGCAGCGGCAGGGAGGTGGAAGCATGTGAGCCAGGGGGAGTATTGGCAGAGCGTGTGCGCGCGCCCTCCGTGGGCTGAGGGAGCGCACGCACCGGACGCGTCACCAGGCGTGCGGAACGCCGCGGGCACCACGCAAGGAGGAGGCAACGGGACAGATGGCACCACAGGGGAAGGTAAAGGAGCTACCGTGGGGGAGAGGGAGCGGGGAGGATCAAAGCAGGAGCTCAGGGAGCGCGTGGGTATGCGAGACTTGCGGGGAACGCGCTGTGGCAAGGGGAGAGAGGTAGAAGGTGAAGGAGAGGAGTGGGAAGGACTAGAAAGGGTAACAGGAGATGGGAGAGAGGGACAAGGAGAGGAAGGGATCTCCTGAGTCGTCACACCGTAGTGTGTCTGGTACTTGTGGGCATAACTAAATTGTTGTCAATGTATTAACATCAGTTGATTGTCTACATTGTGCTATTTATATAGTGCTAATCTACATAACAGACCTAGAGTACAGTTGTGCACATTTTCATGGGGATTGAGCAAGAAATAAATGATACGATGAAAAACGTAAGGGGTCCCTTTTTTCATGAACACGGTGTATATAGGGCAACGTGACTCCTTGGATGATTTAACCCTTGTTTAACCATCATTACAGTAGATTCATCTCTTACTAACCTAGGGAAGGGAGCAATATATGTTTAAGGGGTCACACCTGGGTGACCTTTTAAACCCAGATCTGAAGCCCTCTAGCCCCTTTGTCAGGCTTACTGAGAACACAAAGCCATAGGGCTTAAATAGACACCCACTACCTCCACGTGTCATCTACAAGCGTCCCCGTGGGCTGTCACCATTTTAGTGATGTCATGCCACTTCCGGTGGAACCGGCCTTGCACTGTTTGGAACGCTCTGTGATACCCAGAGTAGTGGGTGTGTGCGATCAGCTGAAGAATCACAGTGCTGGTACGGGACATAACGTGGGCTGTGGTGTATTTTAAACACATTACTCATTAAACGCGCCTGTGCAGTTATGGAATAAACATTCAACTTGCTAGCAATTGCACAATAAATCCTTTTATACTGTACATGTTTGTTTCTTATGTCTGCACTATACAATTTGCAAACACATAAAAATAACAGGTAAAAACGCCCACACTCATATCAAAGTAAATAAAAAAATAAAAACATGATCCACAAGCTTATTGCCTTACTGTGGGTTATTGCTAACACCTTTTCAGATTATTTATAATGATGCCAGATAGTTCAAGAGGAAGTAGTTGTACAGTATCCAATACATTACTCAAATAATGGAAAAAAATTTTACCCTTATTAGTAATGATATATACTCTTTAAAAAACGGAGTGTAATTAGACTCTGAACTAGAGAGGAGAAATTGGGATGATAGGGGGACCCCTGCTGCAGCCACAATAGTATGGTGAGATGGTGAACGGTGCTTAGGGTGTAGTACAGTAGTGAACAGGGAGAGAGAGAACCCTCTATAGCACTCGGGTTCACGCTCTGATGATGAGTGGGTGATTTAAAATGTGCTACAATGTGATATGTCTTTTCAGTACCTATTTTAGCACACCCAGCAGCACACCCCCATCACACAGGTCCACATCAGGATCTCTGTGCTGTTCTGTTACCAGTGTTCCAATATAGTTATATCTGGTATATTAGCTACTAACTGATCCGGAGCCTACACGGCTACTAATATCCAGGATCAACCTACCTCCAGTACGTTGTTCCAACATCCACTATTTTATATATGCCATCAATAAAGAATATGTTTTAAATCACCCACTCATCATCAGAGCGTGAACCCGAGTGCTATAGAGGGTTCTCTCTCTCCCTGTTCACTAGAGAGGAGAAAGGCATTAATATTAGATGTAAATAAGAGGGTGCATGTAATTGTAAGTAGAGATTGTACCAAGGGCAATATTGGTAAGAGTAAACTATTCTGTCAAACACAGTCTCAATCACTATATACAAATGGAAAAAAAAACACTTCATAAAAATGTAAAAATTGAAAACATTATTATAAGGTTGAAATAGAACCCCCCATATCAGAATAGAAATACCAGCGGCCCATGCATGTAAAAAAAACCAGAAAGTGAATCCCTGCGCTTTTCCCATTGGGCTAACAATAAATGGGGAAATAAATATACATAGTGAAACCTAAGTCTGTAAGACAAATTAGATTTTTGCTTACATCCTTTGATCAAATAATGCCAAGCCTGCTAACCAACATCAAGGTATGTCTCAGTAGCAAGTCCCTGTGCTAAATGCATACAAATGTTCTGTGAAATATACCCTGAAGGGGTTACTAAACTATGCATAAGAATGTAAACAGATAAACAACATGACCTCAAAGTCTTGACTTCACAAAGGATCACAGGGAGGAAGGCATGGGAACGACACAGCTAGGGAGGGAGTAGACAGAGCCAGGAGGTATGATGATACATTATTCAGAAAGATGAACCTTCAAAGTGTGATATAGACCTGTAACATGGAGCAAGGCGAAGGTAAGGCTCAAGAGACAGTCCTTGGTCAAACCTCCGCTTATTATCAAGTACTTAAAAACGTATCACGATCCCTCATAAATAACAACCCAGGTTGTATTCTTCATTTAGACCCTTTGGTACTACGGTCTGTAGTGTGTAAATAGAAAACAGTTCCCTCCTTTTAAAGAGAGACACTCTGTCAGTTCTCTACTCTTCTCAACTGGGGAATACTCTCAATTATTTGGAAGCGTAATTGACAGGGACTGTTTGCTTCAAAGAAATGTTTTGCCACAGGGTGTTTGGTTTCCTAATGGAAGATGTTTGCTCAGATATTCTCTTCCTTACCTCTCTGGTTGTCTCTTAGATATAAAGCAGTCCATACGGACATTTCAATAGGTACACAACGAACGATGACTGACAGGTGATGTAGTCTTCCCGGCTGTATCTCCTACCAGTATGTGGATGTTTAAAAGAATCATCCTTAATTACTGAGTTGCATTGGGAACATTGGAGACAAGGGAAGGTGGCTATCTCAAGTGGATGCTGTTATGACTTTTTAGTCATTAAATCAACTTTTTTATTTATCTATTTTTGGTGTACTTGACTACCTTGTTTATCTCAAGGGTTGACAAATCTTTTCCTAGATTTGTGACAAGATCCACTTTTACAAGTATGTCTCTAAAATTACGTGACCCTTTAAAGGCAAATAATGGTGGTCCCTTAGTGCAGGGATGTGCAAAGCTGGGGGCGTGGGATTTTGTTGGGGGGTGAGGAGCGCGGTAGTTGCAGCGATCCCACGCTCTTCCCCAAGGCATTTAAGTTAAGTACCTGGGGTCCGCGCAAGGTCTCTGTAACCTCAACTTACCAGGGTTCTGTAGTCTTCTGGACGCATCGCCATGGCGTCATGTGATGTATGCGACGCCATGGTAATGCATATCAAATTACGCTGCGGGGTCACGTGACTTCACATGACCCCGCAGCGGCATTTGACGCCACGTTGCCATGGCGACGCGTCCAGAAGAATACAGAATCCCGGTAAATTGAGGAGGGGGGGGCACAAGCACTGGGGCTGTCACACAGCCCTGGGTCTGGTCAGGAGGCCAAGCACAGCTTGATACTTTTTTCACATATTTAAATCACATTGACAGGAACCTTAAGTTCACATGTCAACACAGAACATATAGATTTCCTAGATCTTCATATCTACATTTCTGACAATACACTTCACACAAAAACTTATTTCAAACCAGTACAAGCAAATAACTATCATATGGCAGACAGCCAATCCTTTATGGATAAAAAACATTCCAAAGTGTCAGTTTGTTCGCCTAAAACGAAACTGTTCAGATAAAGAAACATTTGCGTCTCAGGCCAAAGAGTTGAAACTTAGATTTATGGACAGACAATATCCTGATAGTCTTCTGGATGAAACTTTGAGGCAGGTCAATGATATGGAGAGAGATACATTACTTGAAAATAAAAAAATTGATCAAGCACTGATTTAATCATACTATTTATTTTATTTTATTTTTATTTTATTTTATTTAGTATGATTTAATCATACTATTTCGTTCATCACACAATATAATGAGATGGCACCCAAAATACGACACACTATAAACAAGCATTGGCCAAATTTGCTTAGAGATTGTACTTTGGCTGAAATCCTCCCTCCAAAACCGAACATTATATTTACTGTACAAAGGCCAGTAATCTGAAATCAAAACTGGCCCCAAGTTGCCCACTTAATCAGTATAGGCAGAAACAAGCTAAAAGTAATAAAGGCTTTTTTACATGTGTTAAATGTCTAGCATGCTCCTATAGCCGTAATGCTAAGATATTTAATCAAATGTTACCTCTAAAACATACCCTGTCAAATCATATATCAATTATCATTCAATGTATGTCATAAATTTACTCCAATGTCCCTGTGGCTTACAGTACATACAGTAGGTCGGACAGGGAGAACATTGT